>NC_091524.1:15020447-15329342 GCF_041682495.2 Bombus fervidus
ATCATTTTCAGACGTAACGTGATCATCCAACGACAAGCGTAATACTTTCTTACTTGCCGTAAATTCCATTTCTCTCTCGTAGCGCTTAGTCGCGTTATTATCAGGGACAAAAGGTGACAGTCGTTTGTAAAATTTTTACGAAAAACTAAAAAAAAAAAAAAAAAACAGTCGATTAATTTAATTTTTGTTTAAATACGAGACAACGATGGTCAAAGATTTGAACAAATGCCAGCAGAAATGCCAACGTCTAACCGTTATAAACGACCAAAGAAACGTTTCTCGATCGCGGATTTAGTTACTGCAGGGAAATCCACGTATTCGATCTCGGTGATGTTTCTTTATTTCCCAAAGTGCTCGAAGATCGTTCGAACCTCGCGCGTACTCGAGCCTGTCGAGCTACACGTACGACTTTCTCGAACGAATTTACCCCCTCGAAAGGAAAAACGAGTAATCGTTTTAGGCAACCGTTAGAATACGCGAATATATTCGACCGACTGGTAGTTACTATCGAATGTCGACTAGTCGGATCAGATTTGACCAATCGTGGTTCGATCTTATTCGAATTTGGAGATTCCGAAGACAGAGATAATTAAGATTAGTTAGGGGTTACGCGTATACGTGTATTCCACTAAAAAAAAAAAAAAAAAAGTTCAAATTTGTTCCGTACGCCTCTGTTTCAGAAAGGAAATTTCTTTGGAAAAATCAAGTCTGACGAGATCGCAATATTTTCAGATATACATCGACCGGTGTTGCTGCTACTCGCAAGCATAATCGCAATCGTGGCAGCAACCTCCAGCTGTCCATGGGCGCAACACGTAGTCGATCTCGAGAGTTCCTGCATTTGCGACTACAACCTGGCCAGAGAACTTTCGGTACAATGTGACATCGTCGATTACGAGCAACTGCTATCCGCTATGCGGCGCCACGTTTCTAAAACCACCATAGACCTGTTCTACATCAACAACAGCACCATAGGAATCTTGAGGAACGATTCGTTCTCATCCGTGAAAATCAACAATATGCAATTGTCCGGCTGCCAAATTAAAAGTATCGAGGCGCACGCGTTCAGGGGTCAGGAAAGCTCTTTGAAAAGCATAAATCTAAAAGACAACGAATTGACGGAGATTCCGAGTGAGACGTTGAAAACTCTAAAGAATCTCACGGTACTGGATCTTTCGATGAATAAAATTACGAGGGTGAACGACGACACCTTTACAGGATTAAAGTTAGTTACGTTGAAACTTTCCGACAACGAAGTTACTTTGGCGCCTGGGTCGTTTCGAGGATTGGAGAGGTCGTTGAAAAATTTGAATTTGAAGGGAACCAGGCAGAAGAAGGTTCCCGAAGCGCTCAGAGGTTTAAGGACGCTGGCGTTTCTCGACTTGTCGCAGAACAGTATCAGAGAGTTGCCTGGCTCCGCTGGTACCAAAGCTTTCGAGGGATTGGATTCGTTGACCGGTCTGAATCTCGAGAGGAACTTGATACAAAATATCGGATCCGATACGTTTCACGGTATCAAGAATACTTTGAGCTCGTTGAGCTTGTTGAACAATCTTATTCCCGACTTTCCCACGGCTGCCATCAACAGCGTTCGAGACCTAAGGGTGAGTTTGCGCGACGTTTCGCGGGCTGTATGACAGTGCCGGCGAGGATCGATCGAGACGAGATTTGCGAAAAATTTCGATTCGCCGATAGTTTCCAATTTTTATAACGTTAATGCGTTCCTATCACGTAGACGGCAATGACTTGTTTAACTCGATCGTTTACGATTCAAACGCAACGAAAAGCGCGATAAGAAAGCGTAAAGCGAAACTCGAACGTTTATAGTTTACCGTTAATGATAATCTCGATAGAATAAATACTACGAGTACAACATTTTCTTCGTCTATACGCTTCATTCTCCATAAATATAAAAGATATAAAACAATTTACTTACAAATATAACGATGATAATAAATCGAATTTCTTAAAATTTTCCAATCTCTGTGCTGATCCAGGTGCTGGATATAGGATTCAATCTAATAACGGAGTTGCCGATAAACGCGTTTCAAAAGAATCCGTCGATAACTTTGCTAGCGATCGACGGAAATCCTTTGTCAACCGTTCCGGAGGAAGCTCTAGCTCGATTAAACGGAACGCTTCGAGGTCTGAGTTTAGGAGGCCGATTTCTGGTCTGTGACTGCAGATTACGATGGATCGTCGACTGGATAAAAACCAGAGACTTGCAAGTCACTAGTCGGGAACGCAAGCCACAATTCTGCGGAAGTCCGCAAAACTTGCAAGATAAAAGTTTTTACAACATCGACACAGCAGGTGATGATATACGATTAATCGACGGTTAACGATCGTTAACGGTAGAACGTTAGCGGGTAGCGGATAAGAGGAAAAGTACGCGTCTCGACTTCTACGCGGTGGCTGCTGCGTAACGTCGTGTATCCGCCGTTAACCCTTTGCACTCTGAATTTTATTTCAATTTCGTTACCAACGGTTCCCGACGCTTTCGAGCGTTTTATTTGAAATTTACTTTGACTAAAAAAAAATAAGACGATTTAAATAAATAAAGGAAGAAGGAAATTCACTTAAATACCAGTTTCACTCACACTATTGTTGTTGTATTTTGTAATTTTCAAGCGTACGATATATCTCGAAACAATTTCCGATCGATCGATGCAATCTTGGTCTTCTTTAGCACGTTTCACAAAAAAAAAAAAAAAAAAAAAAAAAAGAAAAAAACGAAGGAGCTCCTAAGATAAAAACTGCTGTCGAGTTATAGCCGACATAGAAGCGCAAAGGGTTGAAGGAACTGATACTGTAATTCGAAATAAAGACATTTGTCTAAAGTTTCCGACGCAACGAAGAAACTATACTCTTTGCCTTTGCTTCGACGAATGGAACGCGTGACGGCAGGTGATTCTACACCCTCGGATCGGTACACGTCCACGTGCAACGACAGACGCTATTTTCCATGCGTCTGGATCCGATATACGTGTACCGTGTACAAGCGCTAATGGGACTTTAACGATCTTTCCCAAGAGACGGAACGATCGACTCGCGATTTGCGTAACTACGCGTATTTCGCGCTCTTCTTCCTTCCGATCGGCACTGTACGATGTAACAAAAAAGAAAAAAAGAAAAATTTCGCCTTGAAAATCATGCTCGAGGTCGACTTTGTGGTTCGTCTTTTTAACGGATCTCCACCGATCCGAACGCGTAGAATCGCCTTCCAAAGCCATGACGCATAACGTGAAAAAAACGAGACGTACAAAATCATGCAATTTGTATAAAAAAATACGCTTCAAAAATATGCTAACCATAACGGTATTCCGACTTATCTTATTTTTCTTATTACTTTACCTACCGATATATAACGATATATATTATAGATTAGAATTTTTGTCCACAATGACAGCTCGTAGTTAATATCGTAATTCCGTGAAAACGACGATATAAATATTTTATAACGTACTATAATGTACCGCGTATGTATCGTTTGGAATATGAAATATCATCGTAAAAATATTTCTTGCAAAGAGCGAAAAAGATTAAAGAAATATATATCTTAAATGCTACGTGTTTCGACATCGTTCGACATATATACGCTGTGATATCTAGGTGATCGGTTTTAGTTTTAGCCGAGACCGTCCTCCGTATACTCTGTGCAATTATTAGAACTCAACTATAACGTAAAATTATGAAAATGACCAAAAGCGTTGTTATTTTTCACAGAAATGACCTGCGAAAGAACTCCAGAGATAATCGGAATCGGAACGGTAGAAAGCGTGGACACGAGAGAACCTACGGGATCCGCTGTAGTAGCCAACGGTTACAATCCAACCACTCGACCATCGATCGATCTACCTACCACTGCTGCGACAACTACAACCGTATCGACAACGACGCTTGTATCTTCCACGACGGAATTCCAAAAAACCGAGACACCGTTTTCCACTACACCAAGAACCGTCACCAACAGGCCGACGATCGCGCGAACAGGAAACGTGGTGATAACGAGGACCACGCCATCCCCGCCAAAACAAATTCAGGATCAATCGCAGCAACATCAACCAAGACCACCGCTGGTACTTGGTTCGCCACTTTATAAATCAAAATTCACCGACAAGGATATTATCGTCAAGGACGTACTCAGACAGGATAACGCAGTGATCATATACTGGGACACGGAAGCGACGAATATTTTAGGTTTCAAAGTAATTTATAGATTGTTTGGCGACAGTAGTTTCAAGCAGGCACCGCCTTTGGAGGCCAGCGAACGAGAATTCAAAATCAAGAACGTTCCTTCACAGGTAAAATTATTTTCGCTAGCTTTCAGATTTATTCCTGTAATTTAACTTTTCAATAATTTCGATAAAGTAAAATCTCGATAAAACTTACTTCTCCGAAAGTGTTACGAACGCCGCATAGTCGACTAAACGTCTTGTCCTACTCCTAAACGTATCGAGTACGATTCATATACATATACGTACGAGAGTGCGAAAGTTTATTAGTAGGAACGTTAATCGACTATGAATTCGACGTTAACTCGTCGAATGTTTGCAAGCTGCTAAATTATTGAAAAATCATAAATAAACGTTTTAATAATTTACGTATTTTGAAAAGCCCATTCCCTCGTTACGCGTTTGTAATAATAATAAAAAATTATAGCTCGCCGTTCTTAAAGTTATCTATACACGTTCCATTTCGCAGGAATGCATCGTAGTGTGCGTAGTATCGTTGGAAGAAACAAACATCACTCCTGCAAACGTGCCCTACAATCAATGCAAGGAGGTAAGAACGGAAAACTCGCCTACGTCCAACATGGATAAAATTACTATCGCTGCGAGTGCAGCCATATGCGCCACTATAGTGGTAGCGGTGATAATATTTATTGTTGCGAATCGGCGAAGGGCGAGAAAACTTCATACTCTTCACAGTATTGATCAGACAAAAATGGGAGGACCCATTACCGGTTTACCTGTGAATTGTTGTTCCAACGTTGGTCCGACACCCAGCCCTGGTGGGCCGTTGTCATCAATGGCGACACTCAGTGCTTATAACGCTCAAAAAGAATGGGATCAAGTATCGGCATACAGCAACAGAAGCATACCAAGGCCAAGAATATTCCCCGTTGATCGACAAGGTATAAGAAGACGGAAAACGAGAAAGAAAAAAGTTTCAAGACTATAAATATGTTCAATTTGTTATAAAAATTTATATATATATATATATTTTAGAATAGTCTGTTTCTAGGTTCGATAACTAGAGCTTCTTGCATCGACGATGTCAGATCACAGACAGGACATTACAGCGGAAAAGTATCGACTCGTTCGGTAGTCGATGGACAATCTCAGCACAGCTTCTCTAACACATCGACGAGATACTTTGGAAACAACACTTTGACTTCCAATCTCGCTAACACAAGATCAGGTTAGATTTTCCCGATCAATTTGTCCGACACGTAAAACAAATGGACGCGTCTGGCCGCTTCTTAATATAACATTTCGTTTTGTACAGAGTTGAGACAATCTCGACAATCTTTGACCGCAGCTTCTGACAGAATATCGCGAACGAATTTTTCACCCAGTCACATGCCACCGCATTCTTCGTCTAGAAGGCAAAGGCCAAGATCGTGTAATCGAACATTGGAGCAAAACCCACCGAGACCGGGTAGCAGATACAGCATAGCCGATTCGACGCACACGCTTAATAATTACGAAGAGAACAATTGGACCGATCATGATATGGACATATACATGGCGCGTAATCCAACTACGAGGACCGGTCTTATGCCTCTTTGATTCCATACGTCGTATGTGCGCGGTTTTGCTCGAACGTGTTCAGTGACATTTTTTTCTTCAGACCGTTCGAACTGCTCTCGCTCACTCACGTAGTTGTAACATATAACGTGACGTTTCAAAAGGTTCAGAGATTTATAGGTAGCATAGCGTTGACGTAGTATCAATGTTAAAGTAAAGATGCGAAACGTATGTTATTACAAAAATTACTGTGTAATAGATGTATTAACATAGCAACACGGAGGATACGTTACTAAACGTGTAGCTTTAAGAAAGTTGACGTTAAGAAATTGCTTAAAGGTGCACGGTTAAAAATATATATACGTGCTATGTGTGCTCGAACAGAACGTTCGATTTCAAACGATTTTAGCACACGATCTCTCGACGACAAAAAAGAAAAAAAAATAAAGAAAAAAAAAGAAGACATAGCACTAAGTGATAAATAAGTCAAGTTTATCGCGTACGTGGTGGATGTGTTTTTATCCAAAGACTGTATTATAAATCAACGTCTGTCAAATTTTGTATTATGTTTAATGTCTTGTGCTTGTTGACGCATGTTTATAAGAAATGTACTGATATTAAAGTATTTCTTAACATATGATATGTTCCGGTAACGAGAGATTTCGCTATTAATAAATATAGAGCAATTTTGTATATTTCTACGTACCGATAATTTTATATCTCAGTATTAGAATAAAATCGAAACTGAATACACATTACGATACGGTTATGTGTATCACTCTGATATATTTTGTAAAATCAATACGTACTAATAAATTCTAAATATTAATAGATCAACGGAAACGCCGATATAATATCTCGTTTCTCGATTTTATCACATTGCATAAAACTGCCAGTTCACAATTTTCTTTTACGATAAGGATCCACGCGTTTCATTTTTTTTACGGTGCAATTTTGATTAATAAAACGTGCGGTACTCACCCAGATATAAGAATGCTCCTTTCCCATCGAAATCTGATTTCTTGCACAAACTCGTACCATAATTGCGCCAAGGCTGTCGCTCCACCGAGATAATGCGTACAATGCGCTGCAACAATTGCGAGACGCCACACTAAGCTGTCCATCGCACATGTTTTTACACCTTTCCACTGATCTTCGTCTATGTTACACGTGGTTAAGTCACTGTACGGAGTTTTCTATAATATTCATTCATTCCATTACTTTACGGTATACTTTTTACTGAATCGGTATTATATACTACGTTAAGAGTAAATGAGATAAAGAAAAGCTAAAAGATAATTTAACTGTAATAGAAAAGATAACTTAATTGTAATCAAACGTTAGAAACGCTACGATCTTTCAAGCAAATCGATCTTTTCTAAGGATTATAAAACTGAATTTACAATTTTATTTTACCGACTGATCTGATCGTAAATATTTGATTGTAAATAGTCAATTTAAAATATCTGATCGGTTATCTTAAAATTATCGTATTAAAAGAAAAATTACTTACAGTGTTTTCTTCCGCGTCAGGGAAAAGAAAATAGAGTATCGACAATAATATTTCCTCCGGTATTGGTCCTTCTACGTTTTTATTCTTCTTCGTCGTTGCTTTACTAACAACTGTTGAAATCGTTGGTATCTTAGATTCCGTTAATATATTAAAAACTGTACTCAATGCTTGATCTTCTTGTTGAGAATAAGTTACGGCATCTCCCAGCAAGTCCACTATAGTTTTTTGATTATTACATTGATATAAAAAATCAGTTAGATATTCTCCGAGTAAACAGGCTGGTGAAGAATCCATCTTTACTTGCACAGACCATTCAGGGGCAGACTGTGGTTCTAAATCTGTAAAACCTTCGCTATCGACTACGACGTTCTCCGACATTTCAGGCCACGTAGTGTACAAATGAAGTTCTCTGTAACAATTCGACCAAACAAATTATTCGTCTCGTAAAGTCAATTATCCTAATTACTTTTCTGTATATAACATAAAAATCTTACGCGATCGGATCATACGTTGCTCCAAACGGAAGTTTTCCAAGTTCAGCTACACCCAATGTTTCACCTTGCATGAAATCGAAATCTGGTGGTTCTTGAGTCCACGTACTATTGGTCCAGTCTTTCAATAGATACGAAAACCTTACAGATATCATCACTGGGTCCAGCCTTGTTCCGCTACCTTCTCCAACCTTCTGTTTAAATAACGCAAGTAGACCTGAAAATAACATGTATAAAAAACTATTACCCATAGGTATACTAGAAATAAATATAGTTCCAATTGCACAATTGCACAACTGATACAATTACTTTTATACTTTTGTTTTAAGAACTGTATTCGTACCAGTTAGGTATTTGCAGTGCGAAGGAACTTTTTTCAAGTGTACCATATCGAAGTGAGTACAAATTCCTTTCCCAATGCTAGTTCCAAGATACATTTTCTGCCATGGTTCCTGGACTTGTACCAATGTAGGTATGTCGCTAAAAATAAGTATATCGTTAAACTTAAAAACATTTTATTTAAACAGCGCGACGCATAAGCAGAGTCGGGGAAAAAGAGATCAAAGCTACTCTTTGTAATTTGAAATGTACAGAACGAATAAAAATTCCATGTTGTGACCATGATAAATGGATTCGACGTGACATTGAAGACAATATGATATGATAAGTGGGCATCCAATTGTTGCCCACTTACTTTTGTCCAACTACATTCGTTACAATATTTAGAAGATGCAGCAGTATATACCTATCTAGGTCCCACCTCCTTTCTTGTATTCATCGAAATACGAATTTATATAACCTTTGGTTTCTGTACACAACCATCAATCCATATACAACGGCAATTCTTGTTTTTCATTATAACGTGTTAATATGTTGCAAATGTGTACAGATATCCCTGGTATAGCATGATTATTCTTACAACACGGTTTCAGTCTAACATGGTTTGAAAATTAAACTAACGTAAATAAAATTAACACGCAATACTTTAAATTAATTACTGATCGTTGTAGCAAACTTATAGTAAAAGTATATATACTTTTGTCAACTATCGGAACCTAACCACCATTCTTGCATTAATTCTTTGCTTCATATAACACGGTTACGCGTGACACTGCATTTTTTTAGGAACCTAACTACCATGTTAAACAGAGTATAACTGTATTACAAAAGTGACACAACTCGAATAAGTTTTACAAGAAAAGCGAGCAACTATTTGGCTTTCTTAAGATCCCGCTTTGATCGTTTTGATGTTGTAAGGCAGAAATGAATTATTTTGTATTAGGTCACTTTTGAAATACACGTTTGACATAATCCCAAGAAAACAGCTTTTCTAATTACCAATTAGCATTGGTCGCTGCAATTGCAAGAGAACTAAGTAAAATCCTAATCTTGGTCTCATCCATCACAGAATCTCTTTTAGTGGACTGTAAAACAAGAAATTCTCTAATACCATAATAGCAAGCTATTTCTAAGTGATTCCCATCGATTCTAGCAAAATCATTCGATGCATTCAACGCGTCCTTGTGACATTGTACTTTTTCCTCTTCGCTTTCCTCCAAAAGATTATCTGTATTTTCATCGTCTAATTTTAACTTGTAATGCTTCAGTGTAAATTCTGCATCTGTAATAACGTAAAAACATCTGGATGCATCGGTTAAACGAGAAGAAAGTACATTGAATATTACTTATTTTAATTTTGATAAAGTAATTGTATATATGAACAAACCAGCAAAATGCAGCTTCTCGAAATTCTCTTCCCACGCACAATTGACAAAGTTTCCAGATTTTAAACAAGGACCAATTTTTGTATTTGGTAATTTCCATTCGTGCATAATTTCTTCCAATCTCGCGATAAACACTTCCCATTCAGAAGCTGTCGTAAAATCATGATGATAAAAGTCTTCGATTTCAATATTGTTCATTTTTTAAAGTACCACTGTAGATTAAAAAACGTTATTTATTAACGAACCGCTGGGTCCGCTTCAGGTTAAATGTTTGACGTTTGTTCGTTATCAATTGAGCTGTAGACTGTTATAAAGTAAAGTATAGAGCGCGCAACGATGCTTTTCCAAACACCGACAGAGTCAAATGCATTCCAATTGTTTCGAAAACATATACATACATATACATACGAATAATTAAAATTATAAAAACACATATACACTATTATTTATATACACACACGCTGCTATTAAATTAAACATTAATGTTGTGTAATGCACATGGAAATTGTTTATTATACTTGTATAAATTTAATCTGAATTAATGGAAATAGATGAATAAAATAGACATCGTTAGAAATCAATGATTTAACGAAAGAAAAAAGAATCGATCGAAAAGATTTCAAATTCGAGAATATTTCAAACATATGAATATAATTGCGTACAATTTGGCAAGATAAATTATACAATTTTTAAAATGCGCTATACTTTACCGTATTCCATATCTTCATTTCGTGTTATATACACATATTTCACGTCATATTGAAAATGAATTCGTACAAGCTTTGGATGTACACAAATTAATAATATCATTTTCAATGAATTTACTTGACTTATTTACAATTTATTTAAATGTAACAACGTATACATACATTGGTAATATCAATTTATTTTTCATCCTGGATAGTCAAACAATTAGTACATCAGTCAGTAACGTGATATTAATATTCCGCTAAAAGCTTTGGGTAGATATTCAGAAAAAGAGAGGCATCACCGATTTCGATGATTTTTTAACATATTGTCGAGATTATCGTCCCGAGTAGCAGTATCGTGAAAGTTTCAGTCAAGGGTCACCGTTTAAAATGTAATCAGAAAGTTGTTACCAAGAAAAGTTTGTAGTGAAATTATCTTATATTTTGATAAAGTGGTATACAGATACAGATAAATGCGTGAGCGGAATCCCTCCCCTGCACATTCACCCAGAGAAAACTCTAACCTGATCTAATGCAAATCTAATTTCTAAATTAATCAGAAATGAAGTATCCTGTCAAGATGAGCATTCTGAAAAACTTATTAATGTACATGTTACCGCCGTTCGGTTTTAACATCCGAGATATTTGCAAAAAACTTTTGTTAAACGTACCTTATGAATATTAAATTATTGTAGAGTAAATTCTGTCATAGGCGATCCCCTATTGACGATCACATTCCTATGATATAACTTAACCTACACAATAAAAGAGAAAAACTAATGAGTTATAAACCGTGTAAAATTTATATTCGTCTGCCAAGGGACATCCGTAAACGCTAACGTAGAAATACACATCATACCAAAAACACTATATTATGAATAGCATATAATATATCTAAAACTTTTATATATTAATTTATAATATAATATTGATTAAAAAATTTATGTGATTATCGAATTATGATAATATAATATACTATGTTACAATATTATCAAATTCAAACTGCCGATATAATTTTAGTTTGCTGCCTCGATTGTATCTCATACTATGTTTTGCCGTTTGTAATTTAATTCAGCTGATATACACGCTACTAGCATTGACACAAGAGATAACGTCTCTCAATACGCAATAGTAATTCGAGCTAGTATTATCATTATCTGCATGTCTTCATGCATATATTATATGTTCATATTTATAAACTTTCTGCCTTATATTTCCCTTACAAAACAAAGAATATACAATATATAAACATATTATATCCCTACAGAAGAATTTATTGAATTCTAGGAATATTCGTATGTATTACATTAACAGTATTTATATAGATAAACATCTTTTTATATCTTTTGTGACTTGTGTATTTTAACGTTTTTAGTATAACTGGATAAAGATATACGTATTTTCAATTTCGACTAATATCTTTCACATACATAATTCGTAGTTATAGATGTCGACGATAGATCGATGGTACATTCTCAAAGTAATTAATCGTACAAGAAGGATCGCAAGTATCGTATACAATATCACAGCATCCTAAAGTAATATTTATAATACAACGAGGTATTTCAAAGTCTATCTTGAAATTATACAAGGAGCAGTATCTAAAATACCACGATATAATAAAAACTTGACTTTAAGATAAATGAAGATTGCCAATTTTAATATTACTAAACTCTTAATATTCCAATTTATCTTACAATTTGTACATTTTTAATAAAATACATCGATTAAGAGATTTACGTAAATTTTCATAAACTAAGGATAACGTTTCAAAATTTTAAATTAAGAGTCAAGTCTCTGAAAAAATTGACCGTTTAATTGCGGCGCAAAAACAAAGAATAACGATTCGAAATATGAATTTCATATTTCGTTAATGCAGAGAAAAATGAGAGGAAGTACACAGTACCGCCGCGCCGCAACGGACGTGGACACTGGTGTAGCCTACAAAATTTGTTCCTAATAAAATGTACCATTACAAACATCAGACAAACCGAATTGATCATTCGATCTCAAATTCTAATAAAATCTACCCGATCTAAATAAGATATTTATAACCTGCAAAAGAAAAATCAAACTACATACGATATATTTTTAAAAAGTGTGTGTGTGTGTGTGCGCGCGCGCGCGTGCGTGTGTGTGTACATATATCATTGTAAATTTCCACGATATTACCAATATGAATTATGTATCGAACTTCTTTCTTCTCTGATAACGATATCTCGGAATAATTATTGTTTGCGTCATATATATCCGTCCGAAGGTTTATTTACACTGAAATAACGTGTATTTGTATATTTACAGCTAACTCTCGACGTAGAGCCGACGCTAATGCAATGTCTCGTCCGAGGGTTTCGACACGATATCTACATTAGCATACAGTATGGGTGGCATTAACGCACCGTGCGGTTGTGTCAAATGAAATTCATGTGCTTTGTCGCGGTTTCAAATGTTGCCAAAACGAAGTGCCGACTTTGTGGAAACATCGGTCGATAAAATTGCGATATATGATTGTGACATATAATGATAATATGTGAATGTAATAGTGATATTTTTACGTGTTAGTACAGGTTGCGTACTTGATAGATTGGATACAATTGGATTAGATGCGATTGGATTTGAATGCACATAATATGCAAAAATGTATAAAATATCCAAAGTACCGTACCCTTTATGATATTCAATAGATAAAACAACTTTTTATCCAAGTTTCAATTTCATAGTTATATTTTCCGCTATATCGCTAATCGATTCTCAATTTCTAAATTATTTTCTATCGCATAAACTACCAAATTTAACGACAATGCCTACGAAAAGTCTACTATAAATTACAGCAAAATTATAACGCAAATAGTAGTATATCTACAAATAGTAACATTTATAATATTAATAATAATACAGCTAAAAATTATAACAAGATTATAGAGCAGATTTCGAAAACAAAAGATTGAAATATCGCTATTCGCGTATAACAAGTGTGGTTAAAAGAGTGACAGAGTGAGGGGGGTGGCGGGGAGAAAACGCTGCATACATACATACATACATACATACATACATACGTATCTATGTATCTATATATATATATATATATGTACGTTGAGCGTACGCTTCCGCGCTTCTGTAAAATAAACGTCAGCTGATCGTGATTTTAATCGAAAAGAACGGTATGTGAAAATAAAACTTACGAATAACGTTGGGACTGATACCTCGTCGATATTTATCAAATTCGAATTTTACCCGATTATTGTAGTTATATGCACGTTCTTCTGGACATTTTTACACTTTAAAATCTCTTATAAATGCATAGATGTATGCAATCTATGTATCGCTGGGTACGATTTTACAAATTTCGATCTTGTATCGAATTGTATCAAAGATGGAGCTATCAAGAAGAATCGATACCTCTTCGATACTTATACGAAAATATCAATATCGATTTAACAACTCTATAAACCCATTAAGGACCAAAGTCACGATAACGCCGTACATATTTTGTTTGTAATTTCTTCTTAATCGACTTACATTATTGGATTTTATTCGATTTACACTATTTACACTATTGGCATTTTAATTGTAAAAAAACCTTCAAAAGTTATTCAATAGTTTCTTCGTTACTATCTCTCGTTCCATTTAGGCCCTGCAATTTTATGAAATTTAAAGAAACTGAAATGCTTCATAACGCTATAACGAACTATCTTTCTAATATTACCAAATTCTTTTTGTAACTTTGATTTGTGTAATGGCTTTTGGTAATTGGTATTCATTATTCTAATACAATCTTTGTTACTTGGCAAAACGATATTTTACTTTATTTATGTTTTTCTAAATAACCTAACTGTAAACCGTGCTAAGTGCTGAGCACGATCGCAACACGAGTATCGCATTATCGAAACTGCGGAATTTTTGGGCTAAAGAGCTTGACTTTTTAGCCTTTCTCGGCTGTTTCCTGGGGCACGATCATACCGAGTAAACTCGCGATACTAACATTTTCTGATTACTAATAACCATCATCGATGACTCTCGAAAATTTTCCTTCGACCCTTCAATTTCTAATAGCTTGAAAGGTTTACACCGTTTTTCTTTTCTCTTTTAGTTGTAGAGTACGATAACTAATTAAAGGGTAAATTCGGTACTAAAAAATTAATTTTATCCTGCGCGTAACCAGTAAACTATTCTGTCGTCGGTAATGATCGTAGGTAACTGAAGAAGAATACATATCCGTCATGGATAATGGTTAAATGGTTACCATTGGTAACCAAATAGATCGTAATTATTTATAACGTTTATTCACGATGAAAATCGTTCGAACTAACATATCGATTCTTATACTACAACATTCTTAGCTTGAATCATAAGTGTCGCGATAACTGTCGTCTGCGACTCTGTATGGATTTTCCATGCACTTATTCGAACGGAATTGTTAGAATACGAGAAATGTGTATTGCATCTTGTTCGCATCGGTCCCATCGTTACTCGCGTTACTCGCGTATTAATCGTGGAAATGACGATCACCGGCAGGCGGCGACAGGGTCGCTACCGTAGAAAGGACTGCAGTCGCGCACGTGTGTCCGTTGAGTGAACGACGCCACGCGGCGAGAAAGAGACGGTGCCTTTGTCTCTGTGCACGTATATTTCTTCCCTCTTCTTTGTCGTTTTCACACGTGTATCAGGCGTGTGCCGTCTCTCGGTATGCTCGTACCGGTCAGTAATTTTTCGGCTATCAACGAACAAGTATCTGGCGAACAGTAATTTTGAAAGCGGTACACACGATGCCGGACAAAATCGCGCCAATGGAGAAGCAAGTTTTGGCGATCACGAAAGTCATCAACCATGAAAACGATGCGGTGAAATTGAAAAAAGAACTCGGTTTGTTGGACGGTGTCGCGATTATCGTCGGCATTATCGTTGGCGCCGGAATCTTCGTATCGCCGAAGGGTGTGCTGGAAAATAGCGGCAGCGTTGGACAGGCTTTGATAGTTTGGATCTTTTCCGGTGTTTTGTCTCTGATCGGTGCACTATGTTACGCGGAACTCGGTGAGTACTAAATATGTATCAGTGCGGATGTTACCGACGAGAAATATTTCTTACGTTTGATTTAAAATTCCGACGTGATCGTCCGCGTTGCGTCTGTATGATCTACGTAGGGCTATAAAAAATGACGGCTAATCAGCGGTGACACGGTGAAAAAGGGTACGCGTATGGTTAGTTTTCTTTCCTTATCTTTTTTTCTAACGAAACTACATATATGCATATGGGTTTTTTAGAAGAGCAATATCAAAATAGACCACGTATATATCCTGGTAATATAGTATTATTAGTATTTTATACATTATATATATCGGCGTAACATAGAATGTGACATAAATACTAAATGTAAAATGTATTGTATTTATATGGAATTTGACGGGAAAATTACATATAACAGAGATGTAGCTATTATTTCAGCGTATTCTACGAAAGAAATAGCGTATCTTTTTTATTAATTACTACACGTTTTGATTTTATTATTCGCGACAGTATACCGTCTGTGGACAGACCTTTCGACTCTTGCATCACCTTTTGCCCCAGTCAATTGACTTAGAAAGTAACAGCTGTTCTAAGACACTTGCGGTCTATTTTTAAGATTTTAAATCGATTAAAAAATTTAAGCACGAAGCGATTATCGCATTATTTTTGTTCTTACGTTATTTTTATTTTTCAAGCCAATCGATTCCAGTTTACGGCAAATAGAACTCTACGTTATTTTCGTTATTGGCCGTAATTCGATTGCCACGATTTTAAATATGTTTGTTTGTATTTTGCTGTGTAAATTGAACAAGAAACGAGCCAATAATAGATTAATAAAGTCGAAGTATGCCGGCGAGCTGCTATAGTGGTCCGAACGCGGTTGGGGCGCGCTGTCTCGACCGGAGAGTAGAGTCGGTTACTGCACGAAGAATTGATCCTGCGCATACTAACTGAGCGTTATCTCAACGACTAACGGTCGAGACGCGATGAGAGCTTTTTTACTTTTCAATTTGTTCTTAATAGATAGCTCATCGAGACATTTACGACTTTATAAGCATAATTTAAAAATAAATCGATTCAATGGTCGAAATTTTTATTCGTTTATAATAAATTTTTTACTTTCGTCATTAATTTATCGTTAATCGTAATCATTACCATCGCCTCTGTATGTTTTTCCAGCGAACGTTTAAAAATGATGAAATCGTTACTTTGTCGTTAAATAGTTGAAGACTTTTACTGCGAAAATTACGAAATTAGGAATAATTACGCTTAATGGGATAGATATGGTATCGTAGTTAACAGAAAAGATTCATTTACTTACGCGAGAAAGAAAATATCAGCTCTAGAACTCTGTCATTCGTTTATTCGAATAAAAGAGCTAATATCTGGAAGAAAGGAGCCAGAACTAAGTTTCATCGGTACTGAATTATACATTTACATTGTACGGTACATTTGCGAAATAGTTGTACGACGACATTGTAACGCAAATTGGCAAAGACCGCGTTATTCGCATGGTTTCGGTGTTTTTTTTTTTTTTTTTTCATCGTTTATTTATAAAGATATCGGATGCGATCGTCTACGTGTAAGTAGCATAATAATCGTAAAATTTTGAAAATCGTAGGATTCGATGTAACGGTGATAAGAAAGTAACAAAGTTGGAACCTTTCGAAGTAATTGTTTTCGTTATCACGTGGGAAAAAGCGAAGTAGAACAACAATCCGTTCTATTTTCCACGCGTTTTCTCCGCGCGTTTCGTTTTCGGTATCAAATTCCGAAAGTCGTACGAAAATACGTAGGGAAAGGTGGGATAAGACGGTATAGCTAAGAAGAAACGCAAAGAAAATCATCTTTCGAATTCATCTTTAAACGTAAAGAAAAAATCCGATATTGCAAAGAACTTAAATGATCATTTTTTTTTTTTTTTTTCTAAATCAATTGTATTCTTGTTTTACGGAAGAAGATGCGAATGTTCTTGCGTTGCTCGATTAAACGCATGGTAATGTAAAACAGAAAGAACAATATTTTTATAACGAATACGCATTAGATTAATATTTCGTACGTACATAATTCTTGTTTATTCCAGATAAGATTGCGATACCTGTTTCTCTTTCTAATTACAGCCAAACTTACTTTAGCCTGTTGTTATTACCCCTTTCTTTTGTGCCGTTTCCTCCACCTGTCCCCCGACCCTCCGCTGGTGTCCTCCTTCCTCCCTTCGCCTCTGCGCCTACCCCTTTTACCTCCTTGTCCCTCGAAATTCTGTTCATTCGCTCTAGGCCCGTTTCTGCGTCGTCCGGAAATACCTCCATGCTCGTCCTCGCACTCCCGCGTCTGCAGCCCTCTGCCAGGTGTTCTATCGCTTTCTCCATCCTCGTCCTTCTCGAATCCTCCGCGAATCCTCCGCGAATCCTTCTCTCTCTAGTCTTATCCGGTCTCGCCTTCGTTGCGCCAGACATCTTCCGTAAATTTTTCAATAGATTCGATAATTCGAGCGTCTCGTCGTTATAAAGCTGTTTTACGGCCTGAAAATTGAAATTGCTGGTTCCTTGGAATCGGAACGACCGTGTGATCAGCTCGTTGCAACTGGTCCGTGTACCCGCAGTTACAACGCACACGTATGTTTTATATTTTCTATTGAAAAAAGTCTTTCAAGGATTTGCAATGACTTAAGAGAGATTTAAGAGAGACAGACGCGAGTAAGCGGAAAGGTCTCGTTCGAAAAAAATTCGTTTTAAAGAAACTCAGCTTTATCGGTCTTGTAGATCGATGTACGCCGAACGAGATGGACGAACGCGATTAGGAAAGCTATTTTTGTACAAGCGTAGACCACGAGTTAAGCTCTGATCGCTTTCACCGTATCGGTGTTTTCCTTTTGCGACATCTTGAAAAGTAAATTGACTCTCCGCGGTGTACAATGCGCGTAGTCGGGCGACAAAAGTCAGTGTAGACGTCGATAAAGCACTCGCGTGCTAAGAACGCGATAGGGACGAGAAGGTGTAGCTATCGCGAGCATAGAAACACGAAGAAGACAGAGCGCGCGATCGAGTTGAAAAACCGATGTACGGATAGAAAGGGAGCGCTGCATAGAGATCTCTCGAGTCCTTGCGTAATAACGCGTGTACGATCCTACGATAAATACACGAGCGTAACACCGATCAACGAACAGCGGCAATGCATACGTCTGATTAGACTGGACAAGGATAGAAGCAGAAGACGCCTGCACGCGACGTTTTCTTTTTATTTACGCGGCGCGTCTGCTTACACGGTAACGTACGATTACGCTCGCGCGCTCTCTCGCTCCGACTCTTTGTACGTATCTCCGTGCTATCGGACGACCGTCAACCGTCGAGCTAAATTTCAACGTAAATGTTTCGATTTACAAAGTTGGTCGATGCGATTTTTCAACAGCTCGTATACGGCAATGTCCGAATATAGTAATTTTTAAATAGCAAAATACGCGTGTTCTAGCAAGTAATCTAAATTTACGATTTACCAGCCCCGTGATAAAGTCAGCGAGTCCTACTTTCCTTTTTACCTTAGAAATAGGCATTTCTATTTATCTAATAGACGCTGTGCGTTAAGACCGTGCCTAAGAGTGCAGACTCGAGAACGACAAACTAAAAGCATAATTAGAACGACCGCAATTGATAGAACGCTTGGAAACTGGTAACGACGCTCGACTACGCGTGTTGTTGCACGATGGTCGGAAAACGGTGCTCTCAACGCCATGCAAGCCAAAGTTAACGGATTATACGGATTATATTTTTCAAATCTAGACGAATTTCCAAGAAGATGGAGATTTGTCGGTAAATATTTTACAATTCCGCGTAACATCGATCGTTTTACGTTTTACTTTTTAATTTTTCGTCGATGCTTCCAGCTTCGACGCGTAACTAAGAACAACGTCTTTTTACAAAGTAAATAAGACGAAACGAATTTTGAAACGAACGACGATATTTCTATGTCGTTCGAACGATACAAAATGTCTAACTACGTATACCTGCTACTAACGGTACTGTTACGTCGCGCGAGTCGGTACCTGCGACGTCCCTCATGGTCAGGCCGCCGAGGCCTGCACATCGTTACACTGAAAGTGTAAAAGGGTCCTTAGGTTTATCGCACGCTCGTACTCATTACGGAAAAAGCGGAGGTTTGCCCAGCGAGGTAGCAGGTTTTTCCCAAGGACAGAAACAAACGTGAGTCGTATTTGCCGAGGACTGTCCCCTCGTATTTTATTCATTAACATTGGGAATAACCAATGGGCATCGCGGATCGTTACCCTCACTTTTCTACCGAAAAGTGTGAACTACGAATCCGCGTTCTTAGTTCAACAGGAATACATCCACGACGAGCTTTCTTCCTAAATAGTACGAGACGGGTCAATCACTGTTCTACTAGCCCTCGGACAGTCAAGTCCACTGCTCTAAGATCCCTTGGACAGTCAAGTCCACCGTTCTACTAGTCCTCGGACAGTCAACTTCGAGTTCTAACGCGTCAGTCAAGTTCTCGCCTCTATAACTACCACGTCTAGCAACCTTCGGGTTCATCAACACGCTTTCCAAACACGGTCTGTTCACGTCTAGTAGCGTAATCCAGTATAAATAAATACATATATAATATAACTGTGAAGTCCAGTTATATTCCAACCCAATCACCCCTTATCCTCCCACAAGAAATAAGGGGATCGTCCTGTTCGTGGTGTCGATTCGTGCAATCGTAGCGGGAATTTACGACTCCCGTAGACGCGCTCTAACGCGACCGTCTCCCCGCGACTGGACGAAAATACAGGTACATATATGCACATACGTGTATACGAATTAACGGGGAAGCAACGATCGAAAGTAACTAATAAAGAAAGAAAAATTCAAATTCGAACGACCCTCTTGGTACATTCGTAACAAGCTCCTCCGTTTAACGAGTGGTATTCGAACTCTACGAGACGAAGCTTGGAGCTTGATTCGAATTTACGAGTACATATCGAACTTGGTCTTATCGCTAGTGATAATTTCGTCTTGCCGAGTCGAGAAGACGATTCGTCGTTTGCCATCGTTCGGAGACCCTGTCGTAAGTTGGGCCATTCCGTTCACAGCCCACGTCCACGAGACGCGTACAAACTTTCGCAAAAGGAGTATTCGCTATAGCGGAATACGTACAAACGCGTATAGAAGTGAAACGAACGTAGCGAAATATTTATCTGAAAATAATTTGGCACGGTAGTGGTCACGTTACGTTCGTAGATACCGTGAAAACGTTTGAATATTGTCACGATCTCGCGTCGAAAATGTACGACGTTTCCCTGGCAACGAATGGTTCTGGTAATACGTTAATATTCGATCGGACGAACGTCGTAGTCGAATATCGTCGAGCGATAAAGGATCAACGAACGTTTTATTTATCCGTGCGTAGATGCGACTGCATCCGTAAAAAGCGTTACACCTAAACGCGATAAAATTTTGTTTCGTAAAATTATCCAAAAATACCTCTCTCTATCGATAATCGGTTCACGTTACCGTCATGGTAGCGCATCTATCATATATCGATACAACAACATATTTTTTATCGCAAAATCAAACGAGAAGATAGACACACGATGGATGTAAAATTCATTGTTTTTTCCTCGAGTCGCGGGGAGACGCGATCGCGTTGAAGCGCGTCAACTCCCGTTGTCGTAAATTCCCGTTACGATTATAATAATCGACACCACGAACAGGTCGATCCCCTTATTTCTTCTGGGTGATAATAGGGGTGTTTGTTTCGTAATAAAACTGTCGTCTACAATTCTATAATATATATATTTACGAATGTTAAAGAATAGAACAGTATTCGCTTTGATACGTCGAAGAACGATATTTGATTCGACTACCCGAAGATAGGAAGAACAGTTTTCTCGAGTTAACTCGAATACCCGACGATTCGAAGATTGGTAGAACGGTGATAGAGCCGTCTCGTACTATCAAGGAGGAAAGCTCGGCGTGGGTGTGCCCTTTCGAACAAAGAACTTTGAAAGAAGAACAAAGGATTCGTTGTTCACACTTTTCGGTAGAAAAGCGAAAGTAACGATCCTGCGATGCCCATTGGTTACGGCCAATGTTGATAAATATAATACGAGGAGAAAGTGTCCTTGCAACGTGAGAAAAACCTGCTATTTCGCTGGACAAACGTCCGCTTTCTGCGTAATTGGTAAGAGCGTGCAATAAACCCAAGGACCGTTCTAAGGACCATCCGTAAACCGAAAATACTTATACGAGATTAAGCTAAAAAGATTCGGTTTACGATGGTTCCTTGGGTTTATCGCGGGTCGGTGTAACGAGGTGTAGGCCTTGGCGGCCAGACCGCGAGGGACGTCGCACGGACGTCCATGTTTTAGATAAAATTGCACGTAATGGATACGGTGCGTAAAGATACACGGAATATCCAAAGTATGATACGAGAGAGACAATACTTTGTACAAAGTGTAAAGCGCGATTCGTTTCTTCTACTTAAACGATGTAATTAAAACGTGTCGCGACACGCGACCAACGTGACCCGATCCGTGACTCCGAGAAAAAGGGTCAATGATACTTAATCGAATTACCGATGCGAGCGATTCGGCTGATTTCATCGAGTATCTTTGACGCTCTTTCTCCTATCGTACATACACGGCGTGTTACTACGTCGTTACGGACGAAATGGCCGAATTTTTCATCAAATTTTCAACGTTTATAGCTTTCTTCGAAAACGATATTCGTTCGCCTATAATTCGACGGTTCATCCTTTTGATCCAGCAAGACGAGAATCAAAATAAGAGTTACGTACTACTTGGATTTATTTAGCGTCAGATTTATTTCGATAACGTCGGACATTCGTTGAACGTGCTTAGAACGTTTAAACAAAGTCGACATCGACAAATTCGATCGAACTACCCGGTATATGCAGTCGTGCAAAGAGTGATTTAGTTTTACATCGTTGCGAGTGACACGTGGATAGTTAAACCGGTATCGATAGGACGTAATTTCAAAGTTTCCGATCTAAACGTTTCACCGACGTTCTCTGTCGCGTTTAAATCTTGGAACGTAAGGAGTCGATTCGTAGGACGAATTTAACGTTCAGCGAACGTCTCTACGTATCTCGCGAATAACGCGATAGGTGGTTCGATCGTCCACGAGTTTCAACGCGTTACGTTAAACGCGATTTTCCGTTATCGAACGTTGTTGGTTTCAATTCGATGCAATTTGTCTTAATTATAGTACGATCGAACTCCATAGTACTGTGGAACCTGGGCGGATAAACACCGAAATCTTTCGTCGCACCGAACGTTTCGTTATTAAGAGGCATTTAGACGTATACCGTGTAACAGCGGAAACGACTCGTCGAGGTCAAAGCTATTTACCAAAATTACAATTCGTATTTTATTTGAAGTATTTCGATATATTGTATTTTTACGCGTTACACGTATTCTAGTTGCTTGCCAACTGTCACCGTGTACGCGCGTTATCAAAGTTAAATACAATACGATATAAGCGCGCGAGATCTCTCCGGCTTGCAACCGGTGTTTGGCAATATCGTTCGACAGCGTTTCCGAATGACAATTCGTTTAACCTTTCGCAGATAGGATCGATGTGGATCAGTTTCCGAGATATCGAGCGTACCGATTTTTGGGAAGAAAGTTGGTCGAATCGGGAAGCAGGAATGGCTCGTTAAACGCTTACTCCGTAAAGCGGGGCTGGCAAACGCGACTTCTTTACCAATATCTCGGCGAACGATGTCGATAAAAACGATGTTCGCTTTCCGAACGATCGCCTTCTTTCTTACTAGCCTCGTGTCGACAACGTTGCTCGGTGGAAATAAAAATATTCGAATTTTCAGGTACCATGATCCCGAAGTCCGGAGGCGACTACGCTTACATCAACGACGCTTTTGGACCCCTACCGGCGTTCCTCTACCTCTACGTGGCATTGTTCGTGCTGGTCCCAACTGGAAACGCGATCACAGCCCTAACGTTCGCACAATACATCTTGCAACCAGTTTGGCACGGTTGCGTTCCTCCGTACGCAGCGGTGCGACTACTCGCTGCCGTTATCACCTGTAAGAATCGTCCCTTGAAATTACAACGTCGACCACGTCGGATCGGAAACACGATTCCAAATAAATTTTTACTATGCGCGTAACCGTCTATAATATCGGCGCGCAGCCGGTTTTAATATCGGGGAAAAAGCTGCCGGTGCCGGTACATCATCGATCGTCGCCCATACGTACGCGTCTGTGTCAGAAAAGCGTAGCCACGCGTTCGGTGCTCGGCGACCTGTTTTCTTGTCCGTCAGCTCCGATCGATCTCTTTATCTCCGCGTCGTATTATACAGACGCGAATAAACGGCTTCTACGATAATCTCGTTCGCAAGTGCATACGCGGGAAACGATCGGTCCGTTCGTCGTCGATCAATTTGTCATTGTTTTGGGCGAGCGTCGCCCGTCATCTCGCCACAGCCGAATCGAAGAAACTAAACTACAAACGCGATACGTATACGGGACTCTATCGTCCGAAGGATCGCGCGGAATAACCAAGCTGGCGCAATTCTCCTTTATATATGCTATAAATCGGAGATAAGTTTAGATAAGATAGGTTTGGGACAGGTGGTTTCGTCCGGCTACTACGTAACACCGACGCGTACACTCGGGCCAAGTTGCCACCGCCGAACGAATTTGGCGAATTTCTACAAAAACCTCGAGAAAAATTACGTATAAGATTACGTATAAGAAGAAAATTGCTCGGAATCGTACTTCCGACAGCGTATCAAAAGATCTTTTTAATCCTCTAATAACTTTGATAGTCGAACGCGACTTTAAACTAAAGAGGAAGAAGAAACATTCGATCGTAATTACCCGTAGGTAATTAAGCGCGGTAATTAAGCGGTAATTCGAGGTATCGGTTATTTAAGAGAACAAAAAAGAATACTAATATTTGCAGAGAAGCGAGTAGAAGGGAGTAGTAGCGAGCAGGGTCACGAAATTGTCTCTATCGCATAGAGAACAGCCACCTCCTTATTGTGACGTCAAATTTAAAGTTCCGCGGCGACGAACAAATCGCTCCGTGTTCTCGCCTATCATCGTGTAACTATACTTGTTCCAACGGCAGCTCGAAGATGATGCGCGATATACGATCGTGGTAGTAAATGTACGCGTTACTGTATCCTGTGCGTACGATTATATATACGGTATTATATATACGTAACCCAACGTTTCTCGCTCCGCGAGATCGAGACGACGACACAGCGCGAAAAGAAACGGACGGATCGTGGATGAAACTAATAGTCGACGACGACGTTCTCTAGTTTTTAGGCGCGTCGCGAGTAACAACGCTACTTATAATCACGAATATCACGCGTCAAGAACATTTTAGAAGCTACGTCGATAAAGAACATCGATATAACGTTCTTCGTAACGTTTAACGTTTATAAAGTAAACGATTTCCGGCGAACAATTTCGATGTAATACGATCGATGATCCATATTTAACGTAAATAGAGGCAAAAGATGGTAAAAATCATTAAATGGAATTATTTGGTAATAGATACTTGCCAATAGTTTGGCGATTATCCGTACGCGTATGGTAATTATCGGATAAACGGAAATTAAGATTAATTTAATCAAGTACTACGTGTTGCGCGATGTACGATATTGCAAATACGCGACTCGATGTAGCCTGTACTTGACATTCGTTATATATTATTGTTATTAGCGTTTTAAACGGTTAGGATAAATATACGACACGATATATAAGCGTAAGCGATACGGCAATACGTTTTTCCACGTGTTCTTACACATAGATATGCAACACACGTGCATTATGCGAAAACCGCGAAATAAAAAACGCATTTTCGTGATCTATTTCCCCGATCGCTTAATAAATCTAATCTATCCAAGCTTCGTTCGCCCGTTCGCATTCTATTCGCAACATCCGCGGTCCAACGACACAAATCAAACTTTTATCCGACGGAATATTTTTTCATCGTTTGCAAATAAATTTTCTTCCCTCGTTCTTATTCGCTGTCCATAAACGCGAGTAAAATTTCACCGGCGCTAATTCGTATACAAATCGTTATTACGGGGACGATAAAAGTTTATCTCGAAGCAGAAGCGTGCAATAAGATAATTTGAAATATTTGCGTACTTTCGAGTAGCAGTTCTAACGCGCTTCGTACGAACGTTCGCCCGTCTTTATGTAATTTCATTTCCACGGATATTAATGTCGCAGGCATTAATTACTTATACATACTTGTCGACGACCTTTATTCGCCAACGCGTACGTCCGTAATATCTACCGCGTGTCGTCAAAAACTCTTAATACCGAGTTTTCGAAAGCGTTGGACTTTCGTTTCGTTTCGTTTCGAGTACGTATAATAAATTTTCTAGAAATTGCTACGAGAAGGTAACGGTGTCAGGAAAAGAAAAAGAAGAAGAAGAAAATCGCTCGTCGATTTAACGAAAAGTTGGCCAACGGGTTTTTAGGACGATCGTAACGTTTAGAAACGTGGATGAACGATTTCTAACGGGCAATTTGCAACGTACATTTCGAACGATAAATGTTCCGTAATGTGGGAAATATCGCGTATAGTTACGTTATACTATAGTATAGTGCACTCTCGCGATAGTCGTTGTACACCGTATGGGAAAGTCGTTTTTACGGGCATAAAATGTTGGAAAATTTCGTTGCCAAGTTAAAAGCCAAGTCGTACGTTCGAAAGAATCAAGAATTCTTTCGTTACGGTGTTTGGCGTTTAAGAAATATATACGGTATTATTTAGAAAGCCGACGGTAGCTTGGATTTCGACCAAATTTTACTTTTCCGTTTTATCGCAGCTCGGCCTTAGTCGCTGAGATGTTTGCAAGTAACCGTCGATACCACTACAACGAATTCCGCGTGCATCCGTAGCACCACACGCGTCGGTATCGTTCGTTGAATTTATAAAGCTGACTCGATCTAACTCTTATCTTCTGTTTACACGTATGTAATATGTTAACGAAGGCTGATCCTTCTAATTACAGCTCCGTATTAAAAATGATTATCATCTACGATACGGATTAGTTTCGAATTAGCCTTTCAAATCCACGGGTTTGCGTAATAAATAACTACGTGATTACACTTTGCATCGAGCTTTATATTTTATCGTCTCGTCCGTCGTTGATCGTTGCTGCAACCTCGCGTACGTACTCGCGAATTTATATCGCGGTAGAAAAATAAATACCGACGAATGGCGGCCGATGAATTTTATTTTCCCTTTCGATCGCAAATAAACGATATTGTCTGATCGATATGGTTGCAGGCTTGTTAACAGCCATTAACTGTTACAACGTGAAATGGGCGACCAGAGTGCAGGATATCTTCACCGGAACGAAGATTTTCGCCCTGGTGATCATCATGGTTGCCGGATTTTGGTGGCTCTGCATGGGTCACACGGAAAATTTTCGTCATCCCATGGATGGAACGAATACCCAGCCTGGTTACGTTGCTCTAGCCGTTTATTCAGGCCTGTTCTCTTATTCCGGATGGAATTATCTGAATTACGTAACCGAGGAGCTAAAGGATCCTTATAGGTAACGTATCGTTATTTCTATGGCAAGTTTGACGCGTGTCGATCAACAGAGTCGTTCGCGAGCCTTGCTTCGTTCTTTCGCGATCGAACGTTGAAAAGTAGAACGGAAATACGCGTACAAATATTTTCTAATATTTACGTCAAAATTTACGATTACCATTTGCAATTACCTTGATATAATTTATACGTGGGGTACGCGAAACACGAAATTCTACGTTATAAGACGAATACTAATAACACCTTTTACGTATAAAAGGATAAAATCGATCGAGTTTTCTTTCTGAAATGTTCGATCATCGATGTTTCGTCTTTCGAGATGTCGCGCGATAGAATCTTTCAAAATTCTTCCCCGAACAACCGTCCTTCGGTCTCCCGCAGAGACGAAGAAAAAGCTTATTTACTTGAAACAATAATCGAGCGATCGAACGAACCGACTCGCAAGCCACGTTCGTAATTATACGAAGAGCCTGGATCGCAACCGTAGTACGTATTCCTTTCTCGCTTTCTCTCCGCCAAAAGTCACAATGTTTTCACAGTCGATAAACAAAAAAGGAAACAAGATTCGTTCCCTTTCCTTTTTCGCCCAGCTTCCACTTCGTAACTTCGCGTTGTGCTAAAATTGGTAATAAATTGGTAATATTTCCCGCTCGAGACTCTTCGTTTACGATTACGATCGATTTAACGAAACACCGCTTAAAGATTAGTTGGTTCGATCGTGCGATGTATTATACTTTAGTCGGCTCGTTCTCGAGATTACGAGTCGTTAGAAACGATTTGTTTATCCTCTTAAATTAACTCGATACGGATGAAAGTACGTTATAAAGTACATATTCGTTGACCGTTGCAGCTACCATAGTAGTCAGGCGTCTCGTAGAACGAGCCGTGAAAAGTATATGTAAAAACTGATTTTGTCCACCTACTCGCCGTGCCGATCGACTGCGAATCATCCTCCGTCTTATCCAAAAGTACAAGCGAAATTGCAGGTCGAAAAGTATATTTAAGCTTCCGCAAGATGCACCGAAACTTTAGCTTTCCGTTAAAGATTTTAGGAAATTTCTTCTACGAGACGAATAGAAATCAACGTTAGATTTGTTGGAAAAACAGCTGTAGCTGGAGTCAACGACGCTAGCAATAGTCCTACCTGCCGCTTCGATAAAAACATCGTTCCTTGTAAACGCCGTCCTCCGACGCTCTGCTTGCCAACGCGTACGAGCGTTTCGTCCAACGGCCAAACTTTCGATCTACGTAGAAACGATAACGAATTATCGTTCGGATGAAGACCGATAGGCTAAATCGACGAGCAAAGGGTACCGAGATCCAGCTCTCGAATTAATCTTACGAACGTCTTTAAATTTGACTTACCCGCGATCAAGGCGCACCAACAGCCATTCGAGCGAATACGGACACACGTTCGGAATACGGCCGATTTACGATATTTTCCCTATATACGAATATATACGAATATATACGAATATATAAGAATATAGCCGTCGCAACGTTTACCATGCAAACACGTTATCGCGCGTTGTCCGTTTCCAGAGTTTTCTCTGCGAGCTCGGTCCGTAAACGATCTATTCGTTGCCGCGAAACTCTAAGCCTTTTCACAAACTCGCTCTCCTTCTCCTTTATCCGTATTATCTGTCTCTAAGAAATATATATTTAACCGAATCTTATCACTGAAAAACACGTCTCACCTCTAGCGCACAACGAAAGAATATACGAAGTCGAAGCTGCGCGCGGCAGATGGAGAGAGAGAGAGGACAGCTCTTGTCTTTTTAACCGACTTCGAAAAGGAGGAGGTTATCGATTCGACGAGTATGTATGTTTTATGTATGTCCAGCGATTATTCCGCAGCGGACGATCGTTCCCATCGGGATGAAAACTTTTACGTTTCGTAGAGGATGTTCCCCTGGTGACGTCTCGCTCGCAGAAATTTGCCGATCCGTTGGCCGAGCCAGATCCGGACCGTCGTACGCGAGGATCGTTCGCGGATGCGGCACGGATACCCGTTACGCTCGATATTTATACCCCGATAGATCGATACTCGAAGGACTGGCCGGGAAGAGTGGAGAATATCTCAAAACGCGATCCTCTTGACTCGCGAAATCAACTTTTACCGTCTGAACGCGTATACACGGTGAAAGCCGAATAGCGACGAAACGATAAACGGACATCGTTCGATACCTGGGCTCCGTATCGCGTCGCGTCGCGTTCGCGTCTTCGAAGCGATCTCGCGAATCTCCACCACCACCTCGAGACGTTATCGTCAAGGTGGACGTTTTTCGCAATTTTTTCTCCTATACCTATAAAGTACTGCAGGGGAACATCCTGCGTACATAATACATTCACGTTGCGCGCAAAGTTCCCATCGCTATCATCTATATACGTGTATATATATCGTTATCAGCGTTAGACGTCTGTTTATCGGCTTAAAAGACTCTTTTCGATCTAACCTATATATATATATATATATATATAAGAGGAAGAAACGTGTTTCGAGAATCGATTTAGTCGTCGAGTCGTGGTAAATCGGCTATAACTACAACGATTATATCGAAGGGAACAAAACTATCGTTATTCGATTTATTTTCAATTTAACGATACATCCTGTCGAACGGAAGCGGTAAGCGTTCAACAGCGTTCGCGCAGATTGCACGCGATTCAATTTTTCGCGCGGTGTGTTCGTTCGATCCGAGCAACTAACAACGAGTACGAAAGTGGAACGAACTTCTCGATAACATCGCGAACAAAGATATTTGTAGAATTACGAAGTAAAAGTGACGCATCGTGTATGCGAGCGATATTTACGTAGTTTATATATAAAACATGAATGAGATTTTCGTGTTTCTAAATCTAGTTTGGCGATTCGTGTTTTGCGCTCTTTGTTCCTCCATATTTATACGAGTCTTTGTTGTTGTCGTGTTTATTATCGATCGAAGCGACGGTTTAAACGAAGGAAAAATTAGAAGAAAATACGCATCTGTTTTCGTTAATAACGAAAATTTAAATAAATATTCAAATATCGTTAAAAACGACGTTTAAACCATATCGATGATTGTACTTTTAACGACAAGAACGTAATTCTTTGTACAAAATTAACGGTAGGACTTTGATAGAAAAATCTTTTACCACGAAAATAACAAAAGTCATTTGCCGAAATGTCAATTTCATAGAAAACTTTACCAACGGTTTCTCGACGTAAATTATTTTCAAGTACATAGTTTTCTCCTAGTACCGAAACGAATACGTAATAAAAGTGCAGGGAACGTTGATAAGCGAATCGAGAAAGTTATCTCGATAACGCGATGTAAAAAAGAGATATATATATATATAAAATTATCATTTTTGCAGAAATCTTCCAAGAGCGATTTGCATATCATTGCCGTTGGTGACTGTGATTTATGTCCTGGCGAACATCGCTTATTTCGTGGTGTTAACGCAAGATGAAATTCTGGCATCGAATGCTGTCGCTGTCGTAAGTTTATCTTTATTTTGAATTCGTTTATTTCGTTTTTTCAGAACCGAACGTTTCTCGGACATCGAGAAAATTTTCTTCCTATCGATTATCGACGGTAAAAACACACCTATTCCGCTGCCTTTGCGAAGGAGACGTAGTACGTTAGAATTACGAACGGTCTTACAACAGCAACGACAAAATCGGTTTGACACGGTTTATAAAAAAAAGAAAAAAAAAAAAAGAAAACCTGCAACTTTCTTTCTTTGGTAACTACGTGGAATAGCGCGAAGCTCTCTGCTCTTCCGTCCGCCTCCGTTTCTACGTCCTCTTCTCTTGTACCGCCGTTTATGCTCGCTCCTACGCGGAGTATTGCCACTGTCGCCTTTTTAACTTTGCTTTATTCTTACTCCCGATAAATTTGCCCGTTACTTTCCAGAAAATAGATGCACGTACAACGGCTAAAATCATCATCTATCGATACAAACACGTATCCAATTTTGTCGATCCGATTTTTCGCGGATATTTTCACGCCACAGCGTTATTCGGCGTTCTTGTTACAATTATTTGGCTGTCGAGTCGACGGACCCGAGCGTTAGTACAGCGTTAATACAGCGATATTAATACGCGCTATGAATTATCAAACTACACCAGGGATATGCGAATACATACTTTTCTATCCTTCGATCTTTCGTATTTCTCGGTAGTTTGAATTTCTCTCGAACTGCATCTTCAGCTGCAAACGATCGTATCGGAGAAAGTCTCGAATAATATCGACTGTCGCGAATAATCGGAATATTCGTGTAATCTTTTTTTTGTACGTGTTTAACGCTCGAAAGTGAGCCGTAAAAGTAGCTAGAAATATAAACGTAACGTTGGGAAACGTCGCGCGAACGCGAATTTTTCCTTAGGAAAAAACGAAAGCAAAGAAACGTCGGAAATAAGAAAAAAAGATGGCGTTTTAAACGAAGCTTTGCTTCCAATTGTTTTTACGTATCGCGAAAGCTACGAGAACAAGAAAGCTACGAGTCGACGAAACTGCTCAGAAACTATGCACCGATCGACCGCGTAAATTAGCAAGTAGAAAAATAAGCTACTATTACGACGCGAACGTTACAGCGTTGCTTAAAAATTCGCATTCGACTCTACGATTGTTTCTACGATCCTTTTTCTGCGACTAGAACCTATGATCCCAAAAGCGATAAAAGATATCCGTATAACACACGCGCTTCGAAACATCTCATTGTACGCACGATACGTGTAGCGGTAAATTTCAAAGGTGCAAAAGCATTCTATTACAAAGTATTATCCATCTATCTATCTATCTATCTATCTATATATAGATAGATAGATGGATACACAGTAAAGAAACAAGAACGGCATTTACGATCGTTTTGCCGCGTTTGCCTCCTACGCTTTGTCACGGACTCGACTCTCGTGCGTGACACGCGAACGTACGCATCTCCGAGTTACTCTCGAAAATAATAGTTACGCGTTATAGCGTTTTCAGTATCCAACGAACGAAACGATTTCGATCGTACGGATGAAAGAAAAAAGAAAAAGAAAAAGAAAAAGAAAAATTCGCGTAAACGTAGGCGGTAAGCAGAAACAACTTGTCAATTTATAAATTGGTCGTTCTGCGCAGACTTTCAGCGACAAACTGTTGGGTGTGATGTCTTGGATAATGCCATTGTTCGTAGCTTGCTCGACGTTCGGGGCGTTGAACGGAGCAATTTTCGCATCGTCGCGATTATTTTTCGTAGGAGCTCGCAATGGACATCTGCCTGCTGCCATTGCTCTCATCAATGTGCGAAACTTAACGCCGATGCCGTCGCTCATCTTTCTCGTAAGTAGCTGTTGTACTTTTATTCGGCGCTTAAGATACTCGAGGCGAAAGCCAGAAAACGTTCGACGACGCGATCGAACCAGTCTCGTCCAAAGAGTCGACCAAAAACGTACGAGATGGAAAACTCGACTGTTCTTGTTGATACGCGTACGCGGCGGTTTCGATTGATAGACCGACCAGTCGACAGATAATACTCGATAATTTATCTCGACCAGTATTTGTATCCGTGGAACGATTGTAAGGCGATTGTTTATTCTTTTCTCCAGCATGTAATTTATCCGTCCGAGTGATCGTAACGTTGACGAACGTGAAAATAACGTTACCGGTGATATTAGTTAACGGTTAATCGCTCGAAATTGTCGAATTCCAAATATTCTATATAGAATAATCGTACCTAAGGTTAAACCATAAGTATCGAAATAACGGCAAACGTACTATTAAACGTTTATTATTTTTAACATCGTTTGCCACGCTACTTTCGATATTTCGAATTTATATCGAACGACGCGCGTTTCCCGTATTTTCCTTCTAATTCTCCTAATTATAATTAGGAAATAATAAAATATAAAAGATTGATTTTTTCTCGCTGTTGTACTCGGATTGGCTCAAGCCGTTAAACTATAATTTCCGTTTCTAGTGCATTATCACCCTGGCACTTCTGATCATAGAGGATGTCTATGTGCTAATCTATTATGTTAGCTTCGTTGAAGCACTATTCACTACGCTCTCGGTGTCTGGCCTCCTCTGGCTTCGTTACAAAAGTCCCGATCGCCAACGACCGATAAAGGTATGCGAAGAATACAAAGATTACGAATTTGTCCACCTCCGTATTTTATCTATAATTATTGCAGCGCGTTATTCTATTCGTTTCATAGGAAATTCGAAGATGAAAATGAATTCCACAAAATTAATGCGTAATAACGAATATAAAGCGCGATATACCTTGTATTTCTTTAACATTATATCCTCAAAGATACGAATTACCATAAAAATTCACAATATGTATATCAGGCAGAATTCCTTCGAATTATTCAATTCGAATTATTCAATTGCCTAAATTAGAATTGTAATAAATTTGTAACAAATTAGAAATCGATTCGAAACAATCGAATACCAGATTCGGGTATAAAACATCCGGCACATAATAAACGAATATTATCCTAATAAAACGAACGAACAAACAAACACGATTCTCGTACAGAGGACAAAATGTATAATTATCATTTACAAGCGAATCGTGCAAATCGGGCATAGTTATTCGATCGTTAATGATAACGAATAAAGATAAAATAAATAACTAATGTTGATCGTTGTAATCGAATTAATCGTCAATTTTAATTTTGATAATAACGTTGTTTCTTTATCTTCGTTAGGTGTCTATCGTATTGCCAATTATATTTTTCATAATATGCGCTTTCCTGGTCACATTCCCATGCTACGTGTCTCCATGGGAAGTGGGAGTAGGAGTGATAATCATCTTATCTGGCATTCCTATGTATTGCATCTTCATTCATTGGGAAAAGAAACCTAAATGGATTATCAGATCGTCCCGTAAGTGCTCTCTAACAATTGTTATTCTTAATTAACAGAGTATCTTCGAAATCTAATGATACTCAGGCTCGGCTATCTTTTATCTAGAACGCAAGTAATAAAATCACGCTGAATAAAGTAACGAATATTCGAATAATTGATTTTACAAATACTTGCATTTAGAATAACGTTATTTAAGACGAGCTGCCAAAGCGAATAACGAACGAAACAAAAATTTCATTTCGATAAATCTTTGTCTCTACGATACTCGACGTTGCTCTGCTTTTCGTATTTCCAATATTTTTGTATATTTTAATTCGTTCGACGTAGAACGTAAACGAGTAAACGTCCGTCCGTGGTCTAGAAAGGAATGAAAAGTAAATCGGATGGACTTTCTTTCGTTCGTAAAACGCGCCTCTGTGTTCTGCGTTATTTCGACGAATAAATAAGAAAGATATTTGACGAATTATATTTTCTTATTGGAAAACAGCCAATAAAAGACTCAAAAAGGGTAAAACAGAGTAGACGTATGTTCCACTTTAACGTTTATCGAGATGAAATGGAAAATAGTTTCGTTTTACTCGAATATTAATTCTCGTTGTAATTTATCGATATAAATTTTTTATTTTTATAAATAAAAATAATCGTTTATCTTTTGCAGACAATTTCAACACGATCTGCGCTAAATTATTCATGTGCGTGCAAGAGGAGAAAAGCGATTGATCACCAAGTGCCGTTCTACTATAATTAACGTTTAGAATTACTTTATTGTATTAATTTCGTATAGAAATTTATATAGTGCGAATGCGTGTTACATCGATCTATCGATTTCTTCGTTTATAAATACCGATGACAACTATGATTATTTTATTACGTTAAGTTAAATAGATCCGACTTCGAACGAAAGCATGCCCGACATTCCAACGAAATCTACAAACGTACGTTGGTTCTCGTCGGAATTTATAAACGAACGAATCGATCGCGCTTCATTTGTATTTTTATATACATATTATTAATGGTATAACCATCATTTTTAATGTCTATATGTCAATTGGGCGATTCGTCGATGATACGCAATAACATTTTCTAATAATTCATATTCGTAACAATTGCATAGCATAATTGCTAGATATTAATTGCATTTAACTAGAAGAGAATCGTCTCTTCTTTCACTTTTAATTTCACTCGCTAAATTTCTCGTTTATTAAAAACTGCTTCGAAGCTATAGGTACAACGAGATAAATAGACGCACCGAAAAGCGTACGCATAATGAGAATCTTAGAAAGTCAATTGCTCATTTATTATAGAATTTGTAAATACATATTAAGTAGAATTATTCCGGACGAATAAGAAAAAAGTAGGAAAGGGAAAAGCAGAAAAGTAAAGGAATACGCGAACTTTTATTTCTAGATAATTTTCCCTTTGCATTTAATTCCTTAATTTAATTTTCTTAATTGCCTTAATGACAAATTCGAACAACTTCTTATCGTCTCTGGAGAGACGATTTTGGTCTCGTTATGCGATCTCCTTGCCTAAATGAAATTTATTTTGCGACAGAATTGTTTCCACTGTTAAACGTTTCTTCGCGCTTTGTCTTCCGTTGCCATTCTTATGGTTAACCATTCTTACGGTTACTCTTATTCGCTTAAAAAATTCAAATACCCTTTACTTTTCATTTTCCCCCGTGATCTTCTTTGCTCTTATACGAATCAACGATTATCAACCACTTTGTACGTTTAACTACAAGGTTGTTTACCGTGTTCTGTAGATAATGCGTGTGTATAAAATCACATGAAATCACATAAGACTGCAAGAAGTATTTGTCTCGCGATAATACACGTGCTCCGTTTTGCCCATTGGCTAAAATTAATCGACAATGCATAAAATATTCGCTATCACGCAAAAACCTATTTGATTAATTCGTGGTCGTGCATTGTTTACAGGGATCTTTTAAACGCGTTTCACCTCGTAAGAAAATCTGAATTTTCCGTTTGATTGTAATAACCAAAATAATAGGTATCGGGTATTATTTTATTAATAGACGCGTAATAACTATAGTAATACAAGTAGTAGAACCGTGTGTATTTAAACTATTTAATTGTACATACACAGAATGAAGCGTTATAAATTATTTATCACGATTCGATCAAAACTATGCTGTTCGATGGGTGAACGCCATACGCAACAGCGTTCGTCCGTAAACCAATGATAAGTAAGTAATTCTTACATCGATACATGTATGTGTCGCACCATGATTCGATTTAGTTACGTTAAATTATTTATAGAATGTTGAAAAGAGAAATGATTATTATTCTATAATTAACGCGCTGAAAACTATAATGTATAATTCATGATTGTATTTCTGCTACCGTGTGACACGTCTGGTCAAGTAATGCATTTAAAAGGTATCTTGCACACTCGCTATATTAAACAATACCGGTTATTTTATACGATATAACAAAGATATTTTACAACAAGATAACATTTTATACCAGTCGATCGGCTCTACTCGCAGACCAACAAATTTCATATTGTATCGTTATAATAACGCCTTCTTAGCTCTTTTTCTACAGACGTCTCGATTTTAACTGCGACGCATAAATTTAATTTACGATTTAGATAATATGTAAAACACTTGGCCTTTTGAAACACGTCATAAGCAATTAATTATCGTACAGTGATAGTAAATGTGTTCAAAAGGATAGCGATCGACCATGTGCCTTGTACGCGTAACGCGTGTAAAAAGAATTTTCCAATTAAAATTTTTCCATACGACTACATAACGTATTGTACGCAAAACGTATTGTCATATACTTTTATATATATTTAATTACGTTTGTTACCGTTAAATTGGTCGTTGTTCGTTTAATTAGCAGTAACGTTCCGAACATGTTAACCGATCCTGTAATGTTATTTGTTTAAAAAGTAACGAAAAGTCGTTTCGTTATCTTTTAAAATAATCAACGATCGGATCGAAGTAACTCGAAATAATTGATTCGATGAATTCGCTCGTGTACTATGAAAACTTCAAGTATTTTGTATTAATTGCGCTTGCGAAGAAATCGAAATTAAAACGTACCGAGTGACAAAAGCAACGAATATCATGATAGGTGTAATAAACGATGTATTGATGTAACAAATCATTTTATTTAATCATTTTCTAGCCGTAATGCTAGATAGATAAATAATGCTAACCATTACTAACGTTTTCAATTAACTGAATTTTTAAACTGGATTTTTAACTGAATATCTTTCGCTCATTTTCATTTTACGATCGATAATAGAGACAGTATCAAGTAAATACAATAGTACAATGTATATATTTGAGTCGATTTACAATTAGTACAGAATGTCTCGCGCGCTCGTGCGCATATATAGAATAACGTTGTTAATTTCAAAATACTGAAAATTATATTACACGGTACTATGAAATATGTTGGGAAATTGGCTAGCATAATAAAAGCTAAACTTAACACTACGCTTTTCTTTTCTTTTTTCTTCTTTTTTTTTTTTACAAATGTTAATCGACGCAATATAAAAATTTATGCACGTGTTTGTAACATCACATGTCCAAGGCAATGAGAGTTGAAACAAAGAAATACAGAATCGGGAGACGTTTCCTCTTCTTCGGTTAAAAAATCCGTAGATATTAGAAATATAAGTAACACGGCATGGTATTAAATCTTGTATTACGTAGTAACAGAAATTACTCGATCATCGTAACGAATGTCATACCTTCTATACCGCTAAATTCTTATTCTTACGTTTTAATGGAACGAAACTAATTCGCTGGATGAAAGACATTTTTTTTGGTAACAAGTTAACAAAAATATTTGTAAATATATTTAGATATCCACGTAAAAGTTATAAAATATTTATCATTAGGGTATGTTTATTACTCGTAGTAATACGATCGTGATAGTTTTACCGATAATCCATTCAACATGGAATTGGTAAAATAACGTTTTCGTAATTAGATCGCGAGAGCTTTATCGTTATCGTTTCAACCGAATTAACAAATTCTTGATTTCCGCTTTCCTTTTTCAACTACCGTATTACATTATCCGTCATTTATAAAAGCAACGTTTCGTGCGATTATAACGCGCAGTTACATTGTTTCCGGGAAAAGGAAGTACAGAAAGCATTCGATAATTGTACAAAAAGATGGATGCTCCGCGTAATTGCACGTTCCTCGTCCCCACCACGGGGAGTCCGACTACTAATTCTATGTACTAATTCAAAAGTGAAACTTTATTGTTTTTCACCGCTTCTTAACGAAACTTTTACCAACGTATTTGGCAGACGTTTCCGATTAAAACGAGTGCGACGAACTCGTAGAACCGATCCGCCCTCTCCGTATATATGACCGTTTACGTTTATTTTCGCGACGCTCTAAGATATCGTTACAGCGTATTTCTGTTTATAATTGTGCGTTTGCGGTATTGGATACCGGCCGATTATTCCTCCGTTTGCAAAGATGGGTCGGGCGAGATATAAAGGGGCTGTGCACAACGGGCATATTTATAACTCGATTATAAAAGCGAATATCATCGATGTATCGGGTTTGGGTTTGGCTTGGTACTTTCGATCGAACCGTCGCGAGGTAAACGACCGACATCGAACAGAGCGATGTATAATAAGCTGTGGCACAGAACGCACGATTATAAGCAGAAACAGAGTGTAACGGTAGCTTGTAATATCTCGGAAAGTAAACGAGATGGACGGTTATATGTGTAGGAGAAAGATCGGGGTTAGGTTGTTGGGGTTAGGGGTTGTCGCGCTTTACAACGTATTAAAAAATCATGGAACTCGAAGAGAACGGAACGATTCTACGAGTTCACCGTGAGCCAATTACACTTACTTCTTGATATGTATGTAATCATCATTTACTAAGTAAGCAAATATGCTTCGAATTACACGGTGTTTGGTGTCGTTCTAATCAGAAAAATGTGACAAAGGTGTTGGTAAAGGTGTTATCGATCGCGAGTCAAAAATTTGGCACGTCTAAAATCTCAGTATCTAGGAATAGGATCGTTTTTTTACGTGTGCGCAATTCGGAAAACTCGAGTCCGTATCTTTGCACGATTATCGAATGTTTGCCGTAATGATACAAACCGAAGTCATATCCAAAACCTGTTTCTGATTGTGAGCATGAATCCTTAAATAACAACATGGTCTTCCGTTCCTTCGGAAGGTCTGCAGAGTTATCCTTCTGTAAGCGGCGGTGTAACCCAACCATACTTCTCGTGCGTTTTTACCAGACTTCTGAAGGATTCTTCGGCGGAACGTCTGTTAAATTCTTTGCTGGTCTTTGGTTTTCTCGCTACGCGACCCTGAAAAGTAGTTTGCGGAATACAATAGTTTTGTGTGTGTACATGACCTAATATACATATATTTTAACCGATAACTGTTGGCCGACTTGGCAAACAAGCGGATTATCAATTCGACGAGTATGTGTTTTTTATGTACAGTTGGTCGCACCATCGTTCGGAGCCGCTTCAACTTTTCGAAACATTAAAACGACTCGAGTTTCTTGAAAAGCTAAAACGATTAGCTCGTTAGATGAATTCCGATTGGATCGCTTTTTATAACATTTTTATTCTATTGTAATCTGTAATGAAAATTTAAGCAATCCTAATATCATAGATTTATATACAGGTTAAAATGGTGCGAAAGCAGCGTGATTGGTGTACCGTATGCGGGAAACAACTGGTTCAGGATCGCAATTGTCGTAGTTTCGATTCGAAAGAGGACGCTTGCCGTAAGCGTCGACAACGATCACACGGGCATCTTGATGTACCGGCCAACGGTGCCGTATAGTCGTCTACGCGTATGCGTTTCCAAGGATCTACGGTCGTATTCCCAATGGTAGTCACGAAACTTGGATAGAGGTTGTCGTCGATCGTCGAGGATCGACTGTCTGACTGAGCAACGGTGACTCTATGGTCGGATATTAAACTTGTTTGGCCCTATTTGCAAGAAATGTTCGACTTGTTGTTTATCGTACATACGGTGCTATTTCTTTTCGTCTACCATCTTAAGGCTGAATTTTCTCCCTTGTTTCTTTCCTTTTTTCTAGCTAGCCTTAAAAAGATATTATAATATAATCCGCTCTTATTTCCATCAATTCCATTATCCGTCGGATTAACTGTCCGCAATCCGATAACGTTAACATAGCCAAAAATTATCAACCGGCCTCGAAACTGTTCAATTTAATCCAGTTAGGATCCTATCGATGGAGTTCGCCACTTTGATTTTACAATCTTTTCCATCGTTACGGAAACTTGCACTTTTTATCGTGTCCGATCCAACGAGCAAACCATTTTTTCTTAATCCGTCGAATAACAAGCGTCCTACAAGCGTTTCTTGCTTTCTTCGTAAAAATTGACGACAATACTGGATGTACTTTGGTAGAGAGTCGGCGCTTTCAAGCATTCACCGGTGTATCTCCGTATCCCCTAAATCTCTTTCAAGTCCGCGAAACGTTTCTTCCTTTGTTCGTACAGAATCGCAGAGAATACTCACTCTGGCTTTGTAGTTTGCTTTTCCCGATAGTCGCTTGGAGATTATTCCCAGCATCGTGGGGCACGGTCTCCTTTTGCTCCGCGATCTCTATCGCGTTGTTCCAAGTTGTCGTACTCGCACGAGTACGCTACAACACCTTATTCTCTAACTGTTCGTTCAATCGGTCGACTATATCGTCAAGTTTGATCTTATACGCTCGATGCTTCGGCCTACGAAAAGTCAGATTCTAGGTTGCCGTTTATAGGCAAACCTTCGAAGAAATAGAATAGGAATAAAAATAGACACGTACATACACCGTAGATACTGCGAATTCGTGGCGCAAAACGGTTGCCCAAGCTGACGCAAAATATTGGTTTTTCGACTTTGCTCGGCACACGCTTTCGCCTATACTTTCGATATACTGGATATGTACGAATACCCAGACCCCTGTTACCGACCATATTTCGAACGCTGTTGGTAAAACACACGGTTGCCCAAGAGTATGATCCTTCGTAATGAAAACATATCCGCGCACGTTGGCAAAGTATGGCGGATTCTTTTGGAAACTTTCGAATCGGCGAAAGATCGCGAAGAAAGTTGAAAAGGATATTTTACCTGGCCTTTAACGATGCTGGCCGCGAATTGCGTGATAACAGCTTCGATCGTGTACGCACTGGCCCATCCTCTGGGCGTGAGAAGCTCCATACAGATCGCACCGCCTTCCATAACGAAGCCTTTCTCGATTCTTGGCGAAATAACGCGCATAAAAGGTGGAGCGAACGGGAAATTCTCAGGAAACACCACATGAAGAAGTATGTAAGGTATATCGAGCTCCCTCATGTCCGCGGCCAGTTCACTTTCCGGATCGATCTTGTGCAGTCTCACGTGCCACTCGAACAAATTGTCGTTTACCAATTCCGCGGTGAACGTTGACTCGAGTCGATTCTGCGTCCTCTGAATTTCGCTTAGTTCCTTCATTAAACGACGCGAACGAACTCTCTTTTCCGGCATTGCAACCGTTCCCTGAAAATAACATTAAAATTATCTTCTATCGGATGCTTGTTACTTGGATAAAATTTCATTATTTCACGTTCGTAACAAGCGTTTATTTTAACGTCGTTAACCACCTTTCGATTACAGCTTGTCTGTAACAAAAAGAAAACGCATTTCTACTAACTAACGATTTTCTCGAAAACGACGCGCCATGTGATAATATTTGTAGACGGTAACAACGCTATTAACGCATTACTAAAATGTACAAAATTATTCTTGTTCGTCATCTGCTACCAACGAATACCTGTCGTACGTAATTCAAATTAAACGTGTAAAAATTACAATTAAAATTAAAATAACAGAGCGTGTCTGCCTATAAATTTGCAAAAGACTTCTCTCCGTCGTATCCATCTTATCGGTTGTTGCGAATGAAGCGAATCTTCGATATCGAATTTCATTCGCGTTCCTAAATACATATTCAACTTGGTGCATTCGCTGACGATCGCGCGATAACGAACACGGTCTATACGAAAAACGTAAATACATATTAGTAGATATATCAAATAGACGTAGTAAGAAGAATACCTGCGTGGAATTAGCAGTAGATTTTTTTGACTTGAAGAAACAACTCGCGTGATTAGAGTTGCTAGCGCCGGGATTGTCGGACAATGTGGCATCGGTAGGAGTGACCGCATCCGGCCGATGATGTCGACTCAGAAGCCTCCTGGACGGAGAACTCGTCGAACTGCTTGCGCCATCTTGCTCCGAGATCTTCTCCGAGGGTCGAAAGAATTTCCGAAAAGCACCCACCACCTTCTCCTTCGATCTCGTAGACATGGTTCTGCCAGCTTTACGATACGCTATTTATTTATAATCGTAATTTTCTGTTAGTCGAATTTCTATCGTCTGAAATGAATCGACATAATTAAAAATATATAGTTTAATTTATCGTTTATCGTTCAAAGGTGGACGATAAAGTTTGTCAAGAATTCGTACGAAGTCGAGTTTCGACCATTGTGTTTAGTCATACTACCCCGATAAGAGCATCAACCGCTCTGCGAATTTCTATTCGACTTCGTGTCGTTATAAACAACGTTTATTTCGACCTAATTTCCATCTAACGATAAACACAACTTTCCTTTCATCCATTAAATCTTACGAATGTTATGACAAAAGCGCAACATTGAATATTTTCTATGTTTTTCCCGTATTACGTGTATTCGTTCTGCGCGTTTCTACACTTTTGTTTGTTTTTGTGTGTGTGTGTGTGTGTGTGTAATTAAACATTCGCGATCTATTTATCAAAAGTGATTACCTGAAACGACGAATATATTACATTTTTTCATAATTTTCACACATATACGCGTTCCATTAAATTTTTACTAATTTTTAACAACATATCGAGTCAAAGCTTTTGGAAAACTTGAAACGGCAAAGTAGAACAATATAAAATACAATCTTCTCGATACCTATGAAAAAGTAAACCGACATACTCGTGTGTTATCATTACGTTATCGAAACAACTATAATTAGTAGATTTACGTAAAAAATCTGAAATCTCTCGAGTCTCTGGGTGAAAAAGAAAGCGATACAACGAAGCACATTTTTTATAATAACGTGGACAGATACATTTAATATCCGTCGATAATCGTTGACGATTATATAAATAAACGAATTATCAGTGAAACTAACTGGAACGATATAAAAGGATTTTCTTGCAACACCAAATACCACCACGACGCACGATAACGCGTCTTCTACGACACACGAATGAATCTCTGTGCTCGCTCTATGGTGGTAAAACTCGATGCAACTGCAACGTGTAAACGAGATACCATGTATAGGATTCGTTTCATAACGTCACACTACTCGTTGCTGTTTGATAAATGGAGAAACAGGTTTCCTATATTGCCAAAGCGCGAGTATCTTTTTAGCGGAATAATTAATATAAGAAGAGAAAGACAAAGGTTCGTCGTAGGAAAGTAGCGTATGAAAAAGAGGCTGGTGCGAGGCAAGTATTCTCGGTGAATATCGCGTCAGCGTTCGCAGCAGTCTGTATTTAACACGAGTCGTTTGCAACACTGCACCACTCACCCTTTTTTCCATTTACGATCAGGGGTTATTCCGTTTGCACGACCGTTTACGATTCATCGTTAAACATCGGCCACTAACGCGTCCGTGGTATATAAATATAAATGGAGAGAAGAGGCGCGATGCGTTCGTCTGGAGAGCACGCACGGACCGAGAGTAGGTAGACGACAACGGAACACGGCGCAGTCTCCACCCTCGTTGAAACTGGCCGGCCGCGTAGTTCGGAAGGGTTGCTAGCAACCATGCCCAGGGCCGTCTCTTAACCTCATCCACACCAACACCTTATTACCATCTTTCGAATTTTCAAATGTTACGTTCAAAGTTAAAACTTATCTTAAAAATTACCAGTTAAAAGATGAATAAATTACGAGAAAAGCAACTCTGTCAACTATATATCGTTAGTTCCGATCGTCGAGTCTGCTGTCTTAATTACGATTCAATATTTTCCAGCCTATCCAAACATTTTACACATGCTGTCTTTTACACATTTTATTTTATTATTAATCGATACTCGCTTTTAATCAATCACTCGCTCTATAGTATCTTTCTTATCATCTATACCTTCCATAGGAGATTTCGAATCGTCTGATCCGAGTTTACCAAGAGATTTATTATTTCCATCGGGTGCAATCGTCGTCAATGACAAACAGGTCGTTTCGCCATACACATTCACGTAGTATATGTCTGTTTCAGCCTATTTTATTCCAAGCAAAATCCCGTTTAAACGATCCCGTTGTAAAATCCTGATGTTTTACACCTATGTCGATTAATTACTCGGTGATTTTTTTTCATCATCCTTTAATCACCGACGATTGCCCGACATTTTTCGTTTCACCGCTACGGCAGTAATATATAGGTAGTATGAGAAAAGTTTTCACCATTTCCAGTAATTCTGTTACGCGACCCCACCATACGCTGTATATGGTTTAAGAAGCGCCGCATTGTACGAGTACGGAGCACATTATCTTTTCAAAAATAACTCTTTTTATCATTTTTATTAATCGTACAAATTTCTCTGTACAAATAATTTGTCTGTAAAAAAATTCGCTATATCATCCACAAGTTTATGTACAACGAATACCTCCAATTATTATATCATTATTTCACGATAAATCTTACTTTAATCAAATAATGCCCTATATGCTATTTTATCGTACCAATCGTTCAATTATTTTTTACCCTAATTATTCGTAGTATTATGCGCGATACGAGACCAACTATTAAATATTATAGCGAGCCTTTACGCGTACGTGCGTGAATGAAATTATTATGTAATAAATTAGATCGAATTAAGAGACACAGTTGGTTAAATAAGTTTCTAATTGATTACAAATTTTAAAATACCTTGAGCTATCATCTATAGAAAAGAAACGATTATCCAAGAAGCAAATATATTCAATCCGAGAAAATCGATCGAAACGAAAGATAATCATCTACGATGTTAAATAATAGAACTGCATAAAAAAAATTAAACGATAAACTAAGCGCAACAAAATTTCTGATCCTTTGCACGACGCAATGAAATGGTACACGGCATTCCTAATTTTTCCTTTAAAACAAATTTCATTCTATAATGAAGCTATTATATTATAACTAAGTTGTACAGTATGAAATTGAGAATCCATTACGCGTGATTCGATTTATATAATATTATAATTTATTCGCTATATACCCTTACGAATTTATACAATCTGCAGCCCTGTTTAATGTAAATAAATTTAATAACTTAATATCGATCCAATTTACGCGTATCGTATTGGCAAATATTAGATTACATAGGGGCAGATTGTAACTGGTCAACCTTTTAGTACAACATGAAAATGGTACATAAATTAAAAATCTTATCTCGACTGATACTACTAAATGTAGTAGATAATTTAGCGTGTAGCGATAATTTACCAATAAAACTAATTATCATCTCCTGATATTTTAAAGAACTTTTAAACGCTATAAAAAACACTCGTATAAAATGATATAATATAAATACTGTTGTGCTCTAAATTTCACTATTTTTAACACTCGCTCGCCTAACGTTTGAATTAAATTACACTTCTATTTACTCTTACGGATACTATTTATTCTTCCACGGCTTTATAATATAACAATTTAAATATCGATTTGAAAATAAGAAAACCAACACGTGCTTAGTTACGTAAGCAAATACCAGAAAGCATGATAAATATTGAACCCATATCCATTTCAATTCTTCCCAAATACTAGGTTGATAATGAATTAAATAATCCCTGTAAACTAGTTCTCCTTGGATAACTACTACGTTTTCATTCGAATAACCCGATTCTTCCATTACATATTTATCGCTTATTTTAGCTGCAACTGAAAGAAATTTTTATTACCGTGTCTTCTTTTTAGTAAGGGGTAACATTGAAGAAAGAATACCACTCACATTTTCTCTTAAAATTTTCGATAAGTAATTCATCTATGGAATAGTCAGCAATTTCTATACTGTGATTATACGTTTGATATAAACCTTCGCTAGTGATCACGCTCTTTTGCTGCAATATCAAATCACCGTAGAAACATACTTTCTGCGCCTCTTCGTTTAACGTATGAGTAAAATATGCAATGGATTCTACCGTCGTCTCCACTAACTGCTACAACAAAATTAATATCGACGCTTATTAATAACAAAGTAAGAATAATATAACGGTGACAAGAAGAAACGATAACAAAATAACAAAATAACAAAATACGGTCTTACTTTTAGTTGGAAATTGAAGAAAAGTAATAGTTTAAGAGATCTTATAGGCTCGTCGGTATAAAAGTGTGCTTCAAACTTTAAAATGTCCTTTTTACCATCTATATTTGTATCTATTTCTCGAACCTAAAATCTTTAAATTCTTATTAATTCTTATGCAAAACAGTTAACAGATAACAACAGTTTACAAATGTAATAATTCATATCTTTTACACTATAATAATATAAAGATAAAACCTTTATCAATATACAGTCGTCCTTGATTTCGTTATCCTTGTATGTTTTAAAAGTTGAACAAATTATAGGATTAATACTGTAATCTCTGTTTGCTAATAAAATATATTTATAGTTAAACGATACATCAGGCTTCTCCATTAGTACACGATTTTTCAATGAGTAACCTGAAAATTATATTAGCTAACTATATAATACAGAATATAAAAACATAAATTACGCTGCCATAAAGTAGGATACCATAGTTATGAATGTTACGAATTATGGTAAAATATATTGACATAACTACGTGTAAAAATAAAATGTTAAAAAATATATACCTCCTGTGTTCGAAATAATAAAAAAAGGGGTAATCAATGATAAAACTATAAGAAATAGTACGACGAGAAAGCTTAAAGAACATATTTTACTTTTGTATTTATAATCGATAGGACTTGAAAGTATTTCGAGAGTAGCCATTTTGGCGCGTTGCCTTGGAAAAGGTTAAGGAAATAAGTATATACGTATATACATATATACGTAGGTACACGTGTATAAACAATAGCCGCAAGAATACAAAGATAGAGCACGCGCAGTCATACGTTTCGTTATATGTTACAGTATGTAAGTGGACACGATGTGGAGAAAATAAAGAGAACGACGCTGCACAGAGAACGATGCACACCAACGCCGCTCCTTGATCGTTGTTATACTTATATATTTATTATACGAATGTGCACGCGTTACTAGACAAACTTATATATTATAGTTCCCATATAGTCCAGTCGAATTAACAATTTATCAACTTTGGAAACGGGAAATTTTTTATTTCTAATAAAAATGTACAAACTTATCTCAGTTTCTTCTCTCAACTTTCTGAAACACCTATATATTGATATTCGGACGAAAAAAGATCTTTTTTACTCAAACATTTTTGGTTAGAAAGGGAACGAGAGCGATCACGTTTATGGACCTGGTTGTTCCCGATCTAATGCTGCACCATGCGGCAAAGCGCTGAAATCAACTAAAGTTAGGGTATACAAGAACCTATAAAATCAGGGGGATCTGCCCTCTTTGGTTGCACACTAGCATAGATAACTTAGGACCAATCGTCAATCATTAATTTACTATGTAAGAAAATACTAAAAGCGAATTCAAAATAGTCACGTTTACAGCATGTTCTGTAGATTCGGAAATGTTGAATTCACGTAGTTCTAATCCTACGTTCGTCCATGTTGACGGTTCTACAAAGAATATTGCGAAAAAAACTCTATGTCTATGTTAAATTGCAACCAAACAGGGCAGATCCCTAATTTTATAGGTTCTTGTATATGCTAACTATAGTTGACATCGGCGCTTGGCAGCATGGTGCAGCACCTGTACTGTACAACACATACTGAAACTGCGCACATGAGTCAATAAGTGATAATCAGTTTTACTTTGTTGCATTTTCTTATTACTATTTAGTAGTTTTCTCCTTTCTAAAGTTAAGAGTTGCATCTTCGAATTCTACGCATTGAAAGCTACCAAATAGCAATAAAACCAGAAAAACCAATAATATTATTCCCATTAACACGAAGTTCAGCCGTATTTTTACTTACCTTCGTAATAATATTATTAGTAGATCGCATTAATTCGTGCCGCCGAGGACAGATGACTCTGCAACGGATGTTGCTTTGGTTCGTGCCGTAGCATGATTACGTTTTAGAGGTTGAACATTTTGTTATTTGCACAGTCAGTAGGTGTCGCTCATGCGTATAGAAAAATCTGATAAAAATCGCGGCGAATATCGAACGCAATAAAGTATTTCTCCGAAATGGTTTCATCATTTAATATGCAAAAAAGTGCAGCTGAAGCTTATCAATCAATTTTGGGCATTTATGGTGAAACCGCTCTTTTCGAAAGAACCTGTAGGAAATGAATGCAACGTTTCAAACAAGGTGATATTGAAACTGAAGACAAGAAACGCTCAGGGCTGCCGAAAAAATTCGACGATGAGGAACTGTAGGAGCTATTGGATGAAGATCCGGGACAAACGCTTAAAAAATTATCGGTAGCCCTCGGAGTCGACATATCGATCGTGTCGAGACGGCTACATGATCCGGCTACATGATCTACAAAATCCACAAGGAAGGAAAATGGATGTCTTGTTGACTGTCAGAAAGCTGAAAGTTGAATGAATCGCTTAGCATTTGCATTTCTTTGCTCGCTAAGCATAGGGGGAAGAGCTTTTTGTAGCGTATCGTAACTGAGAACGAAGATTGGATCTACTACGGAAACACGAAACAGAGGAAATCGTGCGTGGACCCCGAACAATTTCCAACATCGACACCAAAATGGAATATCCACGGAAAAAAGATAATGCTATGCATTTGGTGAGACATGGAAGGCGTGGTGTATTATGAATTTCTAAATCCCAGTGAAACGGTTAATGCTACAATTTGTCAACGCCAACTGAAGCGATTAAAGGACGTTCCATGCAACATGCCTTGGAAGACACGCATTTTGCCCAATCTCTTGAGTAATTTCGAAAATGGATCGATGATTGGATCACCTCAAAATAGAAGCCCTTCTATCGACGAGGGATCCAGCTTTTACCAGAAAGATGGCAAAATATAGTCGAAATTGCAATTGCAATTACTTTGATTGATATCCGATTGTAACATAATATGAAAATAATAAATATTTCAAGTAAAAAAGCGGCATAAATTGACGCAACCCCTTCGTAATTACTTAAAAAAGAAAAAAAAATGATCATATGTACGAAAGTTCTCTGATAGCATGTATTAATAATTAAGTTTTATGATAATATTAACTAGTATGTCATATATGCGCACATAACTGCAATGTACTTGTATTTTCAATCAATCGATTCCATCGGAAATCAATAGATATTTCAAACTGTTCATCACTGGTCCGAGAACAACCAGAACACTGAGAACATGATCTGAATAATAAACCAGAATAATGATCGTGAACATTGAGTACTCTCGCTTCCTCTCTGATATAAGCCATAAGCTCTATGACTTATGACAATATATAGTGTTTGTTTAGAATTTTAAGCGGATAGAATGAATTTTTCATCAACAATAGCATTATATTCTTTACCTTAAATATTATTTATATGGATAACCATTGTTTGATACAAAAATAGGTTAGGAACATACTGAAAGGAAATATTTTAAGTTATTATGATATTTAGGTTATGATATACAACAATATCATTAGAAATACCGGTAATGATTTAGTTAAAAAGTGAGCTTTTAAACACGATCGAGCGTTTAAAAATGTTTATTTCATTCTTTTACAAATAATTTGTTGTTATACAATATTAAAAAATGACAGATAAAGAAAGGGATACCTTTGTAAAGTTTTTACGAGATTTAAAAGGTACGTAACTAAAAATACAATAGGTATTAAAAAGTATTCAAACAGTAGTATGATTTACGTTTCAATATATAAAAGCATAGTGGCGCTAGTATTTACAGTTATAGTATATTTGCAATTATTCATTAGAATGTGTCCATGTTTTCCAAGAATCTAAAGACAATAAATAACAGCTATAGAACCTTTATTATGGTAATATATTCATACCAAGCAAAAAAGTATTTGAATATTGCGATGTAAGACCTGTAATTTGTCATTTCCTTTGTTCTAAGAAAACTAAACATAAATAAATGAATTTCGGTATGTTTTAAATGACTTTGAAAGGAAATGAAAATGAAAATTTAATATTTGTCCATTGCTGAGAAACTTAAGAAAAAAAGGAAATTATACAAAGAAAAAATATAGATCTTTTAATAAGAAGTAAATCAACAACTCGGCTCGTAATTAAAGAATTCAATAATAATGAGAATATTGCGATTAAACCACCATCCTGACATCAGAAGAAGTTAACACCAAGAGAAGAGAAATCAGTTCTTTGCGACATAGAAAAAATTATTTTTTACCTGCATCAAGCTTAGTATTAATCGTTACTACAAAATTTAAGAAAAAAGCATATGTATAATTATATCAACAAACTTTATGGAAGTACAATATTATGTAATGACGGTATTGCAATGCAATATTGTATTGTAATTTTTAAATGGTGAATTGCTTTTCTATCATCTTGTTTGAATACTTTTATTATTGATTGTATATATGTACATATATACCATAGTTATTTTCCCTTACAAGTATATATTACTAATATATGTTAGATTGATATAATATGTAAATAGTAATGTATGATAAAATGTCTTTAATTTTAAATCTTCCAATAAGTACATTTTTTTCTATTCTTTCTTTTGTAGTAAAAAAGAAAGATTATTCTACATTTGAAGAATCGCTCGGTACATTACAAAATTATGCTGCGACTAAAGGGTTGATGGATGAAGATATCGATTTGTTAGCAGATATTATTATAAATACAGAATTAGGTGAATATACGAACGCTCATTACAAACTACAAGTTACATTCTAGTGAGAACGTAAAGGAAAAAATATGTTTGATAGGTGCTACTAAATTGGTATCCTTAGCAAAGTGTTTAGTTCCAAGGTACGAGATACCTGAACGTACAGTTAAGTCCCTTATTTCTTGGTGCCTAGCATCTATAAATGAACTGCCTATTACTGTATCCACTATTATTATACAATGGACAATTGGTAATATTCTTTTTTCTTTTTTAATTATATAATAATGTGACGGAACAGGATATATATGTAAGATGAAAATTTAAATTGTATGTCTGTTTGCGCGCTTTCAGGCATATTGGACTATCAACTAATAGATAAAAAAGTTATAAATATATATTATAGCGTCTTCTTTTATATGATGTTGAAAAAGGAAAGACTGGTAAGTGTATATACATTCTGTTTACCAATACTGCATATGTAAACTTTATAAAAGGTCTTGTAATTACAATAAAAAATTTTAATAATGATCATAATATAAGAATCATCTTGTGTAGTTACATTATTTAAATATCTTCCTACTATTACCATTATAGGAAAGACATATAGCACGTATCATTTATGTATTAACAAAACCAGAAGATGTAACTCGTAGAGATGTATCTAGATTACTAAATCTTCATCAGAAATATTCGAAACCTCGTAAACATATTATTGTCTTATTGTCGTAAGTAATTGCGATTTGAGTTGCTTCATTTAACGAATGTAATATTAATTTGCGTAAGATTTATTTTAGATTGTTCAAATCTTACAAACCAGAATTAGTTCCTGAAAAAATTCAATCTATAAATACAGAAAGTGTATGGAAACCAATACCTGAAATTTTGCGATTAATGCTTCAAGATGCAAAAAGTCGTTTAGAGATTCAACAAACGCAGGACTTACATTCAGAGTGTTTTAACTGGAATGTATTTGAGGTAAGTGTTTGATAATTATAAAATTTATATAAACGTGAAATATTCATATAAATTTTTTTAACTTTAATAGTTTATGAAAACAAAGAAGACTGTAGCACCTCTGTTACCACCTGTAGGATATTTTCAAATTGGCTCTAATATTTTCAAAGGAAAGGATACAAAATCTATCTTTGAGATTTCTAGGTAAATAAATAATATTATTGTTTTATTACGTTTATTGATTGATATTCGTTACATAATAAGCTATTACAGCACAGAAGAATTGGGAAAATTGCACTTAAGCGTAGAATTACCGTGTAACGCCATATCACTTCTGTCTAATACTGCCGGTTACCATCTTCTTACATTTGCTGATTTCCACTATCAGAGTAGATTCTCTTATAATCTCTATAATACTTTAATAAGAGGTACACCTATAATATAATCTTTAATATAATAAATGTTTCTAGAAAAATAAATTCAACGTTTCTTTCATTTCAGCATTTATTTTGGAAAATGAAAAATTTTCTACAGAAGAAATTAACAAATTACTTGATATAACTATAGAATTTTCACAATATATGCAACAAGATATACTTGTCGTTAATCGTTTTCTTGATGAATATCTGTATTTTAATACGGGAGAATATCAATCAAAGTTACTAGTTTTATTGCAATGGATGACGTCGGTGTCTATTAGCGGTATATTTTCATTTATATTTATTAAGGGACTGCATACAAAAAGTTAATTCTCTATAAATATTTTTATTCAAATGATCTTCGTAGAATATTTCTTCGTATTGATAGACTTTTGATTGATTGATTGATTGATTGATTGATTGATATATATCATATTGGCTTGAAAAGATATGAATAAGCAGAGTTTCTATGATCTAAATTTTTATAAAAATTTAGTTACCTATCTCCTAAACACCAATTGCTTTTTGTTTCTGTCAAGCGATATACTATTATTTCGATTATACATGATTTTCTCTTACTATTGAAGATTATTTAGATGGATATTTTTAGATAGATGGATACATAGAAGAATTTTTAAACGAAACATGCGAAATTGGTAGATGTAAAGATATTCTTCTAATAGTTAAAAATTTAGTTCAGAATTTCGTTTACTTAGTGCTGTATTATATATTTCTGTACTTAGTGTAATTATTTTATAAAAATAAAGTATATTCAGATTTACAGGAAAAAATATTAGTTCATGTACAAAATATGTTTTACGAATCAACTTTAAGTATGAAGTGTGAAATTATCAGAACATTGAAAATGTTGATCACAAATTTGGTATGTTAAACATATTATTTTACTACCTTATTTAACTTACAGTTGGCTTTCCTATTGCATAAATTACTTTTGTTGAAACTATTTAAATATCAAAAATAACATAAAAATAAGAGTAACATAATTATTAATAAAGCAATAGTAGTCGACCGACAATTTTACAATGCCATTTTTTTGTAGTTTGTTAGTCAAGCATTTGAAGAATGCAGTCATAAAACACCTGCACCATTTCTAGGACAAGGTGCAGTGGATAATTTAGAAGAGGCTATTCCTATTCTCACAAAGGCCTCAAAAACCCTTATCGTGTCTGGTTTAAACATACATTCGTACGATATTTTATTACTCTCAGAAGCATTATCATTTTACGAGGAGGTAAATGATGAAGATAAATAATAATAATCTCCATACAATTGACATAAATAGTAATGAAATATTAATAATTCAGTGCCGTACTTTTACTGAAAATGTTTAGATTTGTATATTGGAAAATCGAAGTACCATAATGTCGTTTACATTAGCACCTCCTGCAGTAATTTATGGAGGTTTTATTACGAAGCATTGTGCTATTTTGTCAAAGATATGCAAATTGCTATTGAGGTATGCATCCTATAAACTTTGTTTATGTTTATAAATTAGCAATTTCAATTTCAATATCTGCTCACAGGTATCGTAATAGAAGTTTACAATTAAAAAATCGTAAGGTACAAAAGTTATATAAGAAAAAGTTCAATACTATATCTATCTATGCTCAAGATATTGTTGAAGCATTATGGTATGACGAGGTATGTAAATATGACACTAAAATCAGCTAATGTTAATTTTCTGTAATGAATTTCTACATTGAATTGTGCTGTTAGGCTCGACTAATTTGAAAACATGTATTTTTTATTATATTGCCGTTATGAATCGAAATTAAAAATTCGGATAAAATATTAATAAAATCCCATCGGGATGGAATTAAATTAGAAGGTTGTCAATTAATTAATTATAATCGATCGTATAAGAATATTATGCTTAAAATATTTTTTCTGTATTAAATTTTCACCATCAGAAAATAATTCTTCTTTCTTTTCCTTTTTTTCCTAATTTTGGCATTTAAGAATTATATTTTTTGCTAAACTTATATTTTTCAGCCATTTAAAAAACGCAGTAATATGTACTTTTTAAGAAATGTTCCAACGAGAGTGATGGAAGATTTAAAACATTGCAATCTAAATTGCCTTTTAAACATTAGTAACCATTATGCCATTTTACCTTACAAATGTATATTGAACAAAACAGGACTGTGTATTAACACAAGAGAGGTAAGAAATAACGCATAGTTATTTTTGATATTTTTCTGTTTTTTTTTTCTTTTTTTTTTTTTTTTTTTTTTTTTAATAATATTAACGTACCTAATAGAGTAAAATTACTTTTTAACATTTAATGATAACTTCTAAATGATAAAAAGTTATTTCAAAATTTTTACAGGCTGCTATGAGTGTAGCATTGTATTATTATCCAACCGTAAGTGAATTTCTTGATATATTTCAAAATTAACTGTAATAATAAATTTAGATATTAAAAGGTATGTATATTATTTCCGAAGAAATTTAAGATACTCTTGAGATGTAATAAATGTTTTTAGCTGTACGTTTTATACATTAAAACAATAATTTATAAAGTTTGTAATAATAAGTACGTGTGAAACAAGTTGATTTAAATTAATCATTGCCTTTTATTTCTTTGATTTACATAAAAATTTTCATGTACAGTTCATTCAACAGTCTTTAATACATATCTACCTAATGAAAAGTTACATATAAATTATCATGGATGCCTTGGGCTCATACTTTAGAAACTATATCAATTTTTTTTCTTTTTACATATTTTTTAATTTATCTTACTTATTTTATGCATTAATATTTAGTGTACACATTGCAATAGATTGAAAATTACTCATGTTTACATGAAAATAGTAGCTTGACAATGCATTATGCAGAAAATCCCTTTGAAAGTGAGTGTGAACATCTCTTAAATTTAAAATCTATATAATGCTTTATTAAAAGTATTATAAATACATATTCTAGAAGAGGCCATGCTATCGATGCAACATTATTCTACATACTAAATATACTTTATAACTACCATACTTTAAAACAATACATGTATGTATTACTAATACTATTGATAGTGCATTAAAGAATTAATAGGGTACCATTTTGATACATGTTATTCATCGATATTTCGAGTAAGTTTCAAGAACAGAAGAAAAAAAAAAAAAAGAGAGAGAAAGAAGAAGAAAAAAAAGAAAAAGGAAACTCGTTATAACTGAACTATGTATATATTTCTCTACTGCAGATTGATTTTCACAAAGTCACATTCATTATTGCTTTAGAATTCAATCGTACCATGCAAAGGAATGAATAAAGAATGTAAGTGTATAGTACTAGTAATTATGTTAAATTAAAAGAAAGATTTACTATAAATATCAGTATATACGATGTATTACTACTATTTAATTGATACAATATATACCATATTAGCATATTTTTCTACGTTTTCTTTTTCTTCGCTATAAACTGATACAGCTACATGATAGTACATTATCATGTCAATAATAACGATTTAAGACAATGACAACATCAAGAACTTAGTGCTTCTATAACGATTATAATGTTATAAAATTATCCCCAGTTTTAATGAATCAATTAAAACTGTAAAACTTTGCTTAATATCATAACATTTGTACCATCTAAACATGTCTCATGTTAAGCTGCAAATGAAGTATTTTTAAAGATCGATATAACAACCAGATACATATTCATACATCTAGTTATTTATACCTATAAAAATAATGATTATATATGGTGATGCATTACGCTAGAAAATTATATTTTGCTATGGACACATTCAGAGATGTTATAACTACGAGTACATATAAGAATTAACAGAGAATGTTCACCTCTACCAAAATTTTTAATAAATTCTTCCTTTTTCATGATAACATACAATTTGATTTGCAAATATCTTGAAAAGATATTACATGTTTTCATTAATAACTGTACAAGCACTTTACTAAGAATAGCATAGTTAAATTTCATCAATCTTGAGCAATGCATTCATGTTACCTATATTATTTTAAATTGTAACATGTTTTTATGGACTGTCTTTGGTGTAAATATATTCTCAGACTAGAAAATAATAGTATCAAGAGGCCTGGAATGTGAAAACAGTAATGTACATTAAATTTAGTAGATTTGGTAAAAGTGCACATCATTTTTCATGATATTAGCGATCAGAAACTTTGCTTTTATATGTAGCAATTATAGTATGTCAATTATAATTAATTTGTTCAAATCAGATAGTATGAGCAGCATAAAATAATGTTTGATATTAAAAGTATCAGTAGAAATAGAAATATTTATAACAATGTTTAATACTTATGCTGCTTAAACTACTTTCGATGTAAAGCCTGATATATTCTTATAAAGATAGAGAATAAATTAAATTTATTATTTAAAAAAATATATAGTAAACACATGATGTTATACTAGTAAACAATAACAATTAATATTTTATTGTCATGAATTTGAAAAAATCATTAAAACAGTTGCGTTTGTTCGGATGAGAGTACTGAAATAGCATTTAGTTATAGTCTGTGATTGGCAGTCACTCGGTTGTAATAAAGAACGATTCATTTTAGAAACTAACTTTAAATTACATGTAATACTAATAACATCACTGCAGTTCCATGTTGACATTAAGGTGAATTTGAATATAACTTCATTCTTTAACTATAACACTTTCTAAATATGCTTCAGGAAATATTAGCTAATATACGAAGTTCAGAAGAATGTAAAACATAATAATGGCAATAATTATGATACAACAATTTTCTTTATGACATTAATAATCTTATCCAGAAAAGAATAAAGTACCAGCAGATATAATTGAAAAAATAAGTATAAAGAATCGTTTTATTTATTTTAAGTATTCTAAATAAGATAGTTTGCTACTCGAAAATTATATGATTCCTACATAAATTCCTTCAATGTAAATACTTCTGTACTCTATGCATACAATAATACATCAGAGATATTTTGGACAATAATTTACTGCATTGAATATCATTACTATATTTAGATTTCATGCTGTAGTATATATAGGATAAGATATATCATTCCAGAAATAGAGATATGTAGAATAAGATATTTCGTTCCAGAAGTTCGCTATACAAGTTTATGTGCAATGATTGTATAGATATTAAATTCCACTAAACTTTTCTTTTTTATATAACAAATATTGCTTTGGAAAAAGCATTGTCATTAGATTTCCTTAAACAATTTCTCCAGGTTCCAATATAAAATTCATGGAACAATGCCAGAAACCTTTACATTTAGATTGTTAAACTAGTAGAAACTATTACTAAATTAAGATACAAATATTTTACGTATCACGTAATTTTTCTAAAATGTTTTGTATACATAAATCGCATTTTTATAGTTTTACAACAAACGAGAAAACGTGTTTTACGTAACATAAGTTAAATATACTGCCGTTTTTCATATTAGTGTTATTATTACATCACTCAAGGTAAAGAAAGTTTTACCGTCTTATTTTTATTCTAGCATTAATTATAACTTTAAAATGCATTTTTTTAATTATTATTGTTTATAACCATAAAATATCAAGATTATTTAATTGATGTTAGTTAAAGGACATAACATGGAGGACTTCAAATAAAAACTAAAGAATGATATTATTTTATAATAAAAAGGAATTGTATTTATAAATGCTAAATGAAAGTTTTTGAAAATTTTGTTCAAATAACATTCCTATAAAACACTTGAAATTCATATAATACTTTGTATTAAATTTTAATGCACATCTAAAATAATTACAAAAGTATATAATGTTTCTACATATTGTATATATTTTTAACTATGAAAGAAAGAAAGACATGAAAAGTATATATGTATTGATTTCAACAAAGTTATAAATTACACAGCGGTTCTGACATTATTGCCATTCTTAAAATAAAAATTCTTCATTCATATGATAATATTTAATACATTTGGTAATCAATGTAAAATTATGGTGCTTCAGTAAGTGCCTAACGTCATATATATTTTAATTAAATTCGAGCTCTTAATTTTTGTATTTTGGATATACTACGGGCAGTGACTATAGCATCTTTGTAAAAGAACTTGTTTCGCATATAGTTAATATTAAATCATTGGAGATTATGGGAATTCAATTAAGCTTAGTGTACAAATAGCATTATGTATGGCACAAGGTACAGATCAATATTCATGATAGTATTGAAAGGTATTGCCAATGTTTTTCTTCATTCACACGTACTCATGATATGAAAAAGGATAATTAAGAATGTATATAATTAATAACAGGTGTAAGGGTATGCGTGTTGTTTTATAATATTCAGAAAGTATACAACTAATTACATATTAATATATCTGGAGAACTTGATTTATTTACACTATGTCTTATTTGAAGTCCACGCATCTGCATTTAAATGATAGTAATGTTGTCAGAGAATGTTTTTGTTTCCGTTAAAGTACACCATATAATTATAACAAATTTTGTTATCTATAATGTTATCTATTCCCAGCTTTTATTACCAAACAGAATTTAAAAATAGCCTTATGTCAGTCAAGCTTCTCGTATTTAAGATGTATTAGACTCGAATTTGTTGAATATTTTGTAAAACATAACATTTATCATTCCTCAAACTATGATATATGACAATAACTAATTAAAATTAAATGATAACGACATAATTCAAATACGCTTATCGTCATGAGGATACTGCGAGTGATAAATAAATAAATGAACAAGATCTTACATGTTGGTAATAGATATTAGAAATAATGGGTAATATGTTATCGTAATCTATTCTATTCTTTAAATTTTTGTTGCGATTCTCAAAAGGTAAAATGAAACATTTCACTGATGTTATGATCTTTTTGTTCCACTTTTCAAGTACGTTCCATAACAACCAAAAAGGGGGGATTAACAAGTTATTTTAAACTAATATTCAGGCTTGGGACTGATCTGTATATTGGTGTAAGCATAAATAATGAAGCCTAATCTTAAAACACTGCAATCAGGCTTGTGTAATTTTTATACAATTAATAGAAGATGATAATCATTTTACATAGCTTCTTTTTTTTTTTGTTTTTTTTTTTTTTTTTGTTCCAACTGTTAATGGTATTAACAGCCCATAGCCATTTAGAGTAAGAACGTTTAACCATACAGACACTTAAAACAAATTTTTCCCATACTGCAGCTTTTTTAAAAGACTTTTAAAATCAAATTAAATTAGATCAACTCTCTGTTATTTACTAACAAAAATGTCATTTGTATAGAAATACCTTCAAATGTAGTATAATATGTCATTGTAGTAGAAAAGTAAATTGTGATACTAAACAAAATTTTTAGCTTTTTAGATGTCCTTTGATCACTTTATCTCAAATTTTAGACATCCATCTTTGGCACAATATGTTAATTAAGCAGAAATAGATTATATATATAAGTAAAAAAAAGAATAATAAAACAGCAAAAATGTATACACTTTCCATCGCTACAAAAATCCAGTATATAATCTGTCATTATATAATGAAAAACTAAATAAACATGAATCGATTCATTATTTAAATTATAGAGGAGCATGGTTACAAACAAGTTCTTTTTAGAATTACTCCTAATTACTTAAATGTAGTAAATTCTATCAGAAGAACAAAAATGAAAGGAAAAGATGGAAAACAGAAAAGATTGAACAAGTGTTGAGATATTGTTTGCTAAACACAATGAATATGCATACATTGTTTTTATGTCTAACATTTACATATATATATATATATACACACACACACACATATATGTGATATACACACGTATGTATATTATATATATATATATACACATAATATGTAAGAATGTATCTATGCACGTATATGTACCATTAATGAAAGTAAATTATGATGATATTGTTACGGCGATGAAATTCAGTTCAGTTGATTCAATATTAGTATAATCATAATTAAAGCACTTGCATGTGCATATTTGTCTCTAGCACTCACACATTGTCTTTTCACTAAGGGAAATAGAATACTTCACTTCACTCTTTAGATAACACTTTTGTACACAAAGCAGTATGTATCTATTTTTTTTTTTTTTTTTTCTTTTCCTTGTTAAACAAGATGTAAGAAGTATAACAGTTTCACAATTAACTGAGGAGCAGCAAAATAAACAGCTCAGTCCCAACTGGCGTCACTCTCAGCCTCTTCTTCTTCCTCCTCCTCGTCAGAGAACATGGTATCATATATATAATCTGGATCATGTAGGAACTCATCACGACTTCTTTTTCTTAGCCCCATTCTACGCTTCTTCGTTGTTAGGGCAAGTTCGTCTTCTGTCGTTCTCTCCTTACGAAATTCGTAGACTAGTGGATAAATATATTCAATTGCAGCTTGGACAGCAGCAACATTGGGAGCTACAATGTACATTTCAATTTACTCGATAAACATAATAATTAAGATCGTATACGAAAACAATATATTTCTTTATAGATTTTTACTTCAATCTTCATAGATAAAATATCTATGAATGTCGTTTATGCCAAGCTATGGATATATTTACCAGCTGTCCTTCAGTGTTTATAATTGAATGTCATTCGTCCGTGTGTTACAAATTGATTCTTCATTACAAATTTATGAATGAGACATTTTCTATTCTAAAACACACTTGCGATCTTTCATCCATAGCATTGCATAAATAACATTGTGTTAACATTGTGATATTTCATTCGCGATTGTAAAAGAATTAATAATTCATTTAACGCAAACTTTAATCAAAACAAACCTGTTACAGTGACACTTCCAGTAGAAAATATTTTCAATGTAGCTTTTGGTTCTTTTAGTTTGTATGTGACACCAGGATGTAATTCTGGCTCATAACTAAATAAAACAAATACATAAATATCTTTGACTATAATACATTATCTGTATAATAGATTATAAAAGGGTATAAATCAAAATCATTGTTAGTCAATCAGTTCAATCATTCCTGTAAATCATATAGGTTAATTTAAACATACATAAGTATACTTACTCTGCATTTTCTTTGTGACATGATGAAAATGATGTTATCTTGATAGCAAATGGCATACAGCATGTACCCAGTACATTAACCACTCTATAATTGTTAAATCGTACTTTAAATCCAAGCTTCTGAAGTGAACGAGCAAAGCGGCGAGCTGCTATCTTTGCTTGAACTTCACTAGTTGCACCGGTACATGTTACTTTGCCAGAAGACCATATAGAAGCAGTAGTATATGGTCTCCTTAGTTTCATAGTAATCATCTACAACATGCATGCATATACTAAGAACATTGCCTATAAATGTTATTCAATATTTCAAATTGTTTAAAATCGAAAAATTATATTAAAACTTAAAGATCGACTTGTTCAGCTAGAAAGTTTCATGTAGTCTTAAAACGTATGTATATCTCGCTTAAAATTGAACTATAGCTTTAATAATCTTGAAAGGAAATTTATTATACATCCAACATATTCTGATATTTCAAATTTAATATACATTAAAGCATAGCTATATTCTCAAGTAGAAATTAATATTATATTAAAGTAATGCTAAGATCATTTTCATTATCATATGGATAATATATCTTATATAATCTAGGATTGGGATAAAATCAAGGAGTGTACCATTTTATTAAACAATTAATCATAATCTTTTACTGTTAATTACAAAAAACTAAAAGCCAAATGTAAAATATTTATGATTAATTTATAACAAATAATTTTATATCTTTTTCACATCTTATTAACACTGATACTTTCTCTTGTTACTTTAATTTTTAATATTTTTTAACAATTTTTATCCACTGCTTGAAAAAACATTGTGAATTTTATTAAGGTATGTAAATTTTTGTATGTAATTAAGAAAAATCAAGTATGTAAGCGTTCTAGTAATGTAATTTAAATTTTCTGCATAGAAACATTGAACATAAATTGAAGATATAAGAATTAAGCTTACATCACAATTAAATATATTAAATATAATTAATTTGCTACAAATGTAAAAAAACAAGACAGCTTCAAAACATACCCCATTCTCTCTTCTATATTCCACATTAGATCCATTTAGTGCAATTTCTCGTAAATTTAAATGACACCTAACACTGAAGCTGCAAACTACATTATTGATAACGATATCCAATTCACGAGGTTCTTGTTCATGAGGCTCCATGTAAGGTTGAATCTGTCCATCAAATATCCTCTCATCTTTTTCTTCTTTACATATGTTGGTATTGTCTAAATTCTTTACATCCTCTACATGATTTATTGATGTGTTTGTTAAAGGTTTCATGCCATTCTTTTGAATAGCAGTTGCCATAATATATCCCTACAAAAAAACAAATAAAAAGGAAAAAAAAATTTAAATTACCTATATCCTTTGTATATAATCTAACATAGAAACATTAATTAGTAGCGTTACATCACTTATTACTTTATACAACATTTAGCATTTCATTTTATGATTTATAAAATAATTCTTAAACGATAAAGTCCTCATTTTTTTCATAAAAGCCAATTTTGTTTGATTTAAGTACTAGGGAATAAAATATCTATTTGTTATATCACTAAATTAAAAAAATTACTGATTAAAGTAACATTGCCGTTTGTTATGCCATTAATTATCAGAAATATTAATAAATATTGTATCATTTAAATTATTTGTAATTTCATCAACTATTATGTAAATCAATATATACTTTAATCTCAAATTTAATGTTAGGGGTCCGTAGTTCCTAATTTAAAAAGCTTTAAGTTTATATTCCTCAATTTTCAATGACTTTTCATTTATATTGAATACCCAAAACATAAGAAGCTCAAAAAATCATACAAAAACAATAACTGAAAAATACAGTACTTCTAAAGAAAATGATTTTATATAGTAAAATGAAGCTACAAGTTTCTTTCCCTAAAAATTTAAATAATTAATAATGACATTTTATGTAAAACAACATGATGTAAAATCGTTATTACAGATGTTACCTCACTGGAATGATATATGATAAGTATGCAGATACGTCCTATAAAAAATATATCAATTTTAATTCAGAAAGATAATGAATTTCCGGAGGAAGTTAAATTGAAATTCTACGAAATTGTTTTAAAATTACTACAAGTGAAACATAGCGGAAATGCGCAAACATTTAAAAGACACGATGTTTATAGAAGCACGCGAACGTTTAATGAAAATTTTCGTGAGATGTATTTCAAAAATGCTGAGAAATGTTCAAAAGGTTTTCTCGGATGTTAGATGAGGTGACAGTAAGAAAAGATGAAAAGCACAATTGCTATTCCTTATAGCGTTAAATGACTATAGTATTAAATTAGAAGATTAAAATCTCGATCAACAGCGGCAGACAAAATAGAAATCGCACTCACTTGTGCCTATGTTATATACTTTTTTATTAAAGATAACTTCTTTGTTGACAAGTACTAGGAGAAGGCAAAGTTAGCTCAATAATCACTGCCATTGTTTTCGGCCATCTTCACTAGACTAGCAGCTACTGATCAAAGTCACGGACGCGGCAATGATACATAAAAGAGAATACTCATTGATAAAGTATAGTCGTGTAATTATCCTGGTATATTTTTAAATTTTCCACTAACTATTAAATTCTATATAAATTTACATATGTTATATCTTCTTCAGTAAACTGTATCAGTATTTAAGTAAATATTATATTTTCTATCTTATTGTATGTCAAGTATCGAAATAAAAATATTACCAATAAATTTTAATATTGCTACTTGGAACTTCCCTAGATTTTTTCTAGAACTTAGATGCTGATGTTTCATAAGATCTTCACCTTTTTTTTTTAATTAATTAAAAGACGAATACATAAAAATGATTAATAATGAAGAAAATATTTCTACATAATTTATTATATTTTCTAATACTACAATTTAATTGTAACAAATCAATTGTATATACATATACGGATTAATCTAAGCAGTTGTAAATCGATATCGTGAAATCTATACTTAACAGCAGTTTTCGTTAATATCAAACTGCTATTCATGCAGTTAATATCAAAAACTATTTTCAAAAAAGAAAATGGCTAGGTGCAAGAAATATAAAGGAATATTTTATTAATCAATATGTTTATTATTATTATTACTATTATTATTATCATTATCATTATCATTATCATTATTATTATTATTATTGTTGTTATCATTATTATACTCGTAATTTTAATAAATAAACGCTTTAGAACAGTTTTATTAAAATTACTAATCATTGCAAAAAGTGTAAGAACTAAGAACAAGCCGCGAGAAACTTTCACAATATATACGATGTAATTGTCATTTGCGTGATGTAAGTTCGCAACCACATTTGTGGGATAGTGTAAAACCATGGACATTGTAGAACCTACCGCAGTGTAAAGTTTATACAATTTCAAATAATTCCAACAAATACTACAACAATTCGATTTGCATTTAATGCTACATTTTTATGAAGCAGTATAATCAATTATATTCTTTTTTTACGTAATTTTAAACTAAATCTACCAATTACATCGAAGAAATTGTCATTATATCTTGTAGTAATGGCAAATAATGGTATAATAATTGTTTATTGCAACGTAATCGTCAATGAAAACATCACGGATCATGGTTGCTTATAGAAATATAATCGTGTTTTAGAGGATAATAAAAGCGAAGGTTCGGCTGAAATCGAGGGTGAGAATGAGAATGATGAAAATGAAGAAGCGGAAAAGATTCTTATCATAGATCCTGATAGCGATGTTCGTTTTTATTGTTCCTTTACTACTAACTTCATCAATAATAACTTGAAAGTTTATAATGACATAATTCTTATATATATATATATATATATATATATATATATAATTATTTCATTAATGTTCTAGGAACTAGATTTCAATCATTCGAGACTAACAAAATTAGAAAATTTGGAACCATTGAGGAAAATACATAGATTGTGTTTTACTTGGAATCTGATAAAGAAAATTGAGAACCTTGATACACTTACAACTTTGGTCGAGTTAGAATTAAGAGATAATCAGATTGTTGTTATAGAAAACTTAGATGCTCTTGTAAATTTGAAGTATGTTACTACATTCCGTATAAGTAAAATAAAAGATACATTTTCTTTTAGTAAATATAATAAATAGTAAATTTATCAAAATAATATCCCAAATTTCTTGGACATAAGCAAATATTATATTTTCAGACTTTTAGATTTATCTTTTAATCGTATTAAAAAGATAGAAGGATTGGACAACCTATTGAATTTACAAAAGTTATACCTATCGTCAAATAAGATTCAGTGCATTGAGAATCTGTCACATTTAAAGAACCTTACAATCCTCGAGTTAGGCGATAACAAAATAAGGGAAATAATTAATCTTGAAGCACTTGAAAATTTAACAAGTTTGTTCCTTGGTAAAAATAAAATAACAAAGATAGAAAATTTGGGCTGTTTACAAAATCTTCAGTTATTAAGTCTTCAAAGCAATCGCATTATTGAAATAGAAAATTTAGGTGAATTAAAGAATCTTGATCAGTTATATTTATCTGAAAATGGAATAACATGCATCCGAGGATTATCAAATTGTACAAAAGTGACAACTTTTGACCTAGCAAATAATAAAATAAAAAAGATTGAAAACATTGAACATCTTGAAGATTTAGAAGAGTTCTGGGTAAGAATATGATTAAGAGCTGTATATGCGTATTTAAATACTATTCGATACTTAATGTATTTTCCAGATAAACAACAATGAAATTGAGGATTGGACAACTGTAGAAAATTTAGCAGTTAATAAGAAATTACAGACAGTGTATTTAGAGCATAATCCTATTGCCAAAGATCCAAATTACAGAAGAAAAATTAAACTGTTGCTGCCATGGCTTGTCCAATTAGATGCAACACTTTGCAGATAGACAATATTGTTCTGCAAAGTAGTCCTCTTTGACAATTCTTGAAACTGTACCTATTGATACTGTTGCCTATCTCCTTCTAGTATTACTTTAAAAAATTATGTATGTACAATTCTATCAATGAGAAGTATGAAATAATTATGTCTTTCTAACTAAAGAAATGCATTCCTTTTTTTACATTTTATTAGCAATTTTGTTGATATCACATTGTTAAACGACTGAAATTTGTCATTGCTTTCAACAAGAAAATGATATAAATGCTGAAGGATAATTGTTTTCATAATTTGTACAAAAGCTTTCAAAGTAAAAATTTGGGAATAGCATCTTCTTTATACCTTCATATGATTATACAGTATAAATATTTTTCTTATTTTACTTAAATTGTGGGTACACTGACCTGTTTTATAACATTTAATATTTTAAGGAACTTCTCTATATTGTTCTCTTATTATTGAGAAAACTTTATATATCTTGATACAATAATTTTTAAAAATTGTATGGAACTTTAATTGAAAGATGTTCAATATATTTATACAAGAATAGTAGCATAAGCAATAAAAGGAATTATTGAACAGTAATTGTGTGAAGACACTGTTGAAACTAAATTGTTTTAAAACCATATACAATTTCTACTTGTAATATATTCGTAACAGAATACTCAATGTATTTATTTCATATTTCAGTGTATTGTAAAGTACATGACACCTGCAGAATCTTTACTACATAAGAAAACTAATTACATTCTCATTTGATTAACATCTTGTGCAACATACAGTACAGGACAAAAATAAGTGGATAATGTAGGGGAAATAGGTATCAATGACGTTTCATTTCATATGGATTCTTTGCACAGAAATATAAACGTTAATTTCAATTATTTACCAAATAATATAGTTCGATTAAACCTCATTGATAGTTCTACCATCTGTCCATTTATTTTTGTCCCCAGCTGTATACCCTTTCATTAAATAACATAACATCTTGTACTGTAATTTTATGCTTATTGATATATACACGTGAAATATATTGAGATTATGTAAATATGTATTTATTAAGTGACTTACATTCATAAACATTAATATTATTTCTATCAAAAGTCTTGATCATCGTGCAATTTTTACTTGAATAACTAAAGAATAAATCATTGCAACATTTATTGAAAATTATTTTACTGAATTTATGGATGGTACATTTCCAAGAACTCTTGCAATAATTTAAATGATTTTACATTTAAAAAACTTGTGATCATGTACAGTTACATAGAATAAATTAAATATGTAAAGAACAGAAAACTTTGCTAATTTTTATGAGTCGTTACACTCTGATATATGTATAAATATGATACACTAATGGTTCCATTAAAAACTAAGTATGTACAAAACTAAGATATTGTTAATTAATTATTGTATTTAAATTTTCATTGTACGCTCATACATTCACTATACATATAATTTGAAATATATATATTTGAGTGATAATTACAAATAGTAATAATTTTGGATGTCCACGAATCTCAGTTTAGTTATTAATATTTAAGATATAATATATGCAAAAGAAATGTGATATATTAATTTTGATTACATCATGTTTCTTACCCATATTATTACATTTATTCCATTCTAGATTTAAAAACTTGTAGAATTTAATTAGTACAACTGTTCCTAAAATTATTATTTTTAATGTAAATATATAAAATGAACTCGAAACTTTATTGCCGGTTCAAATTAAAATTGTAAATTGAATTTTTGTTCTTAAAAATGGGAGTTTTATAATATATTTGCTTATTTGTTTATAATACTTTTGTTAAATAAGCGAAGAAAAGTATATTCGGATCATTCAATACAATATAGACAACAATTAAGTTAATTAGTACTCTAACATCTAATTATTCGCATTCTTCTCATTTCTTGCTCTCTCTTGTATCCCATTTCTATCATAGTGAAGAAAATGAAAGAAAAGGATTGAATTTTATTTCAGGACACAACTTTTATTCATAGCTTTTATTTATGTTGTGTGATAACTTTTGACCGGTTAATTTAAAAATTACCCCCAAATTCCTAGATCCAACATTGATCATTATTTATCTCATATCTTCCTTCCTAGGTACATACGTACTATGCAGTGCTGACGACACAAGAGGCCACTGAAGCAAGGAAGTTACTGCTCTCTATCGCCCACTGTCACGCGTTACTGTATTGTTTTATTTGTATATATGGCACTTTCGGCCAATACGCGTACTCATTTCTATGACTGCGTTGAAAATATCAGAAATAGCCAGATCCGTATTCCTTTATCGGTGAATCTGGCGATGTATGACGCCCTCATGGGCGCCTTCTTTTACAAGTTTTTTTCGTATTTTCTGACAGTACTCGACGAATAGAGACGAAATATAATGGTTTTCAGTAGAGGCGTAAATTTTTAAAACTTACTTAAAATTTGATACTCTGAGCCTACTGTATGGATTACTCTGTTTTAAGCATCAGATAGATTTTTAGACTTTAAAGCGTTACTAACGAGGTAGATAGGTGTTCTGGGAATTCCCGTGGTAAGATAATTCCTTTTAGCGACGCGGTGTGTTTTCCCAATTCCCAATAGCGGCGCTCCAATCGAGTTGTAAATACTAGAGTCAGCTGTGATACACCATTTCTCAAGTTTCAGTTTCCATCGTGCAGCGCGATCTCATGTTCTCAATTGAACTCTACTCTATTATGTAAATTTACATTTATATAACTAACATTTTTTTGTATGACATGAAATACTGTGTACTTACGATATACGATTGAATTGAAAGTTCAACATGAAAGACAACGATATTTTTGTTCTTGCGAGACAGGGAGACGAATAGAGATGCCGCTGTTTCTGTGTGAAACATTCATAGCATATCATGCATGCGCAAAACACGAATCTTTTTTTCTTCAATATTGATTTTTCACGACTTAGTTTTGGAATGATTACTTCTATGCTTTCGGCACAACCATTTCTAGTATTAGCCGTGCTGAATAAGATGGCAATACTACATCGGAAGCCATATTTTGTATTAGAGGAGACAGCTGACTCTAAAGTCGACTGTTGTTATATATATGGATGCCGGACACTCGCATTGTTGCCATTTTTTCTTTAGCAGGCTAGTACTATAATCGGCCGTGTTTTCAGTATATGAGTATTCAGGCCTGTTTATATGACTGTTGCTAGAACTGTGTAAATATATGACCATGGTTCAATTACGGAACGATAACCGGACGATTTGTTAACAACATCAGGGAGTTCCCTCAGTTTCATACGAAAAACTATTCCTCGACTTTTCATGAACTAAAAGTTGCAAAAGAGGAATATTACTTATCGTCTTTGAAATTGTTATTATTTTTGGTAAGTTGTACTCATTTTATATGTACGATTATAATTTTTAAGTATTTTGACTTCCTTTATAAATATATTATTCTTTAAGACTTTTTTTATTATCTAAGTTATGGAGACAGATATAAAGGAGTTTATACCAAGACCTTATCAGATTGATCTATTTGAAACTGCATGTAAAGAAAATGTTATTATTTATTTACCAACGGGAGCTGGAAAAACATTTATTGCTGTTATGCTTATTAAAGAATTAAGTGCGGATATACGACGGTATGAGTCATAAATTACATATTTTTTTCAATTATTGTCATATAGTATATAATCATATTTTTACCTTATCAATATTTAAACATTGTGCTATGAATTTTATATTTAGGCCTTACGCTGAAGGTGGTAAACGTACCATATTTATAGTGAATACAGTACCCTTGGTCATACAACAAAGTGATTATATTAAAAGATTAACTGGTTTGTCTTGTGGAACACTCAGTAGCGAGGAAGGAGTTGATTTTTGGCGTGACAAAGAATGGAATGAACATCTAAACCAACATGAGGTAATGGAAGTTAATTATAACTTAGAAATATTGTTGCAAATATTATTTTTATAACATTATACGAATATATAAATTATAATATGAATTACATATTTAGTAAAATCTTAAAGAATGCTATATTATAGGTTTTAGTAATGACATCACAAATCTTAGTAAATGCACTTTGTCATGGATATGTATTTTTGAATAGAATAAACCTGATTATTTTCGATGAATGTCACAGAGCAGTAAATGATCATCCTATGCGACAAATTATGCAACTCTTTGAAAATTGTCCTAAAGATGAACGACCAAGAGTATTAGGACTTTCAGCATCATTGTTAAATGCTAATGTGAGACTGGAAAAAGTACAATCAGTTATGCAGGTAAATTTTATATCATCACATTAAAGAAAAAATTTAATTTATTATTTTTTACTATACTATTTTACTATAGTCTTTGGAAGTTACATTTAACGCAAGAATAGCTACTGCAACCGTAGCTGATAAAAGTTATTATGCATCACCAAATGAAGAAATTGTTCAATTTGACCAAAATATTATAGACAATGTTGGGGAGTGTATAAATAATATTATTAAGGAAGTAGAATCAATCCTAAATTGCATAGTGTTAAAAGATAATCTGAAGTATAATGAATCAAGTGCAGAATTTAGACCAAAAACTACTAGTAAAAAGCTGAGTGGCATATTAAGAAACATTCAGTACCACTTTCTACGTACAGGTATTGTATATATAGTGCCAGGATAGATGGTACTCAAGAGCAAGAGGTTATTCTATATGCAAAACTAAGTCGAGGAGAAAATAAAGGTTTTTGCCTTTTTTGTTTGTAGGTCTTGTTTTCAGGATAATTGAATTTGTACTTCATCAAGTATATTTACATTCAGCCAATGTATGAATTTTGAAACTTAATTTTCTCAAAGACAAGGTCTCAAATAAAAAAGATATTTTTGTCAACCATGCATTAGAATAATCTCCTGTCCATCTTAGGATTTGTTGTATGCATACAAAATAGGATGCAGAATAATTTACAAAATTAATTATAAATAAATTTATATGTATTCTTCTCTAGTTTAGCAAATTTTATTTTTATATAGGAACCTACGGTGCGAGCAAATGTGTTTTACTTCATTTGATTCAATTAGAATATTTAAAAAAAAGTATAGATGATGTGGTATGTAAATATTAAACATAAAGATATATTGAATTTTGTTCGTTTATATTGTGTAATGTAATATGTAATATTTAGGAAACATTATATATCTTGGAATATCTTATAACAAAAGTAATTAACTGTAGAAAATTATTAGAAGATAAAATGAAAGGGAGTTCAGAAAGAGAGAGAATTTACAAGTGAGTTACTTCTATTTATGTTTATTGTATAATTCGTTAATATTATTTTGAAACAATATTATGGAATTTCAGTTATTCATCTGATCAAATTCTAAAACTTCTCGCAGTACTAAAGGACTTTTATTATAACAAATTAAATGATCAGGTATTTTGCTGTATTATTTTCGTACAACGTCGATTCACTGCAAAAATATTATATCAGATATTAAAGGTAAAAAGTAATTTTTATGTTTATAATTTATATAAATTTATCTTTTTCTCATTATTTTGTAATTTCTGTTATTTTAGAGTATATCCATGCATGATGAGGAATATAAATTCTTGCATCCAGAGTTTGTGATAGGTGTGTCCAGTAGTCAAGAATTGCTATCTTTATCAGAACGGAATAAGGAGGTTTTGCTCAGGTACAATATTTTATAATAATACAATCTACTATATACATGCTTATTTATTCAATTTTAATATAAAAGTCGGCGGATACATTAATACATCACTATTCAAGAAATACACAGTTCTCTAAACTTTTCCTTTTTCCTTTTCTTTTTTTTTTCTTTTTTTTTTTTTTTTTTAGATTTAGAAATGGTTTGTTAAATTGCATTGTTGCGACAGATGTTATAGATGAAGGTATAGATGTGCCGAAATGTTCATTAATCATAAGATACGATTTGCCAATGGACGTAAGAACATATATTCAAAGCAAAGGGAGAGCACGGCATGCATATAGTCTATTTATAGTATTGTTACAAAAAGATGACTTACAGTATCTACGACGACATAATGAATATAAAAAGATAGAACAACACTTGAAACAGGTGCCATTTTCTTAAATTTTATTCCTTGTCGCATATATTTTCATATCGATTTTCTGCTAAATATCGGTAATGTTAATAACAATCAATGATAGTCGAATGTATAAACGTAAAAAAAAAAACCTTTTTGCTGTTGATAATGATTATTGGTAAACAAAATAAAATCCTGGTCATGGATAATGGTTAATAGCTTGTTATACGGGGCATAACTGTATACATATATATATATATATATATGTCGGAGTAGAATTGTTTGAGTTTTGATTATGGGCGTGTAAAGAATCTTCGCCTGGATTGTTCATTGTAGTTTCACAATCAAGATAACGTTTATTAACACAAATACAGAAGGAATAAGTCTGAACAATAACAATGGTAACTAGACGCTGATGACAATGACCTTAGATTCGATATAGCGAATCCACGGCCCACGGGATATCTGATCTACTTTACTTCTAAGTCGAACTCGACTTACTCCTTGTGATGCAAGGATCGCTTGATCAACTCTTTTCTAAGACGTAGAGTATTCACTGATCGTACAAACACAATAGGTAACTAACTAGTGCAACTGTAAGAAAAAGAATGCCTCTCCGTCGCGACGACGCTGCAAAGGAAAACTATGGTGGGATGTGTCTAAGGGCACGAGGTCATAGGATTCGTCAAGGAAAACCTCCGCCCGGAGGGTGAGGGAAATAGACGTTGCTGTTAATTGGTTAATCTCCATGTTGGCGATTAGAAAAGGATGCTAGCCGCTCTCGAGAGAGAGAGTTCCTAGCGGGAAACGTCGTACTTAAGGAAAGCAGACCTCACGTATCCTGCCGCAACAGGCGACAGACACATGGGCTGATATAACAAAGACTGTTTGTCAATCTAAAGGACTTTAGTTATGCGTCGGCATCTGGCGACCATCTCACCCAAAGAATGGGGTCTGTGCGTGGCTGCTGGAATGTCTCATTGCCAAGTGCCGTTACGGCCAATTCTTTAAAGGAAAGCTATGTAACTTCGTATCTCTGTTAGGTGTAACGTTCATCCCGTGACCGTGGCTACACTCGGCGACCGGTTGTCGCCTCAAGCCTAAGCTCATTGTCTCAAGTTTCGAATGACTGTGTCTGGGTTATTTCGTGAATGCTATTGAGGCTTTTCCAAGCAATTCCAACGGGTGGCCCCGTTGTCCTTTCATCTCCGACATATATATATATATACATGTAACATATAATAATAATATATATAATATATAGTAATAAACATATAATATACATATAATATATACATATATACATATAAATTTACTGACTTTTTATCTTCTAACTAGCTTCTAGTAGATAAAACTGATGAGCGTAATATACCAACTGAAAATGAAATACAAAGTGAATTATATCAACATGACATAGAACCATATCAGGTAATTTGTGATGATGGACAAGTATGTTGTATAACAGAACAGATAGCAATTAATACAATAAATCAATACTGTACATCTTTATTGAAATCAAAATTTGCGTGTTTATCACCTATTTGGACTTTATGTAAAATTTCAAAAAATAATTTGCCGATGTATCAGGTATTAAAGGCTGAAATCTTTTTAAATCTTTTTTTCTCTTGTGCAATGATTGTAATTTCCTTAAATACGTTTTAGGTTTCTCTTACATTACCATCTATATCTCCATTCAGAACTACCATTCTTGGTGATCCTATGATTTCTATCAGTAGTGCAAAGAGATCTGTTGCTATGAAGATGTGTATAGAATTACACAAAATCGGAGAATTATCTGATAATTTAAAGCCAGTTACAATAGAAACACTTCAAAAGGACCTAAGTTATTTATTTCCAAATTGGGTTGATGAAGCTGAATCAGAAAAAAGTTCAGTAGGAACATACAAGAAAAAGCGACATCATCAGTTACAGGTAAGCTAAAACAAAAATTTATTGTTTCATTGATCAAAATGTAGTAAATATTGTTACTAAAAACCACCATTTATATGGTATAGTTTCCATCAGCTCTCTATGGTGCATTTCCTCTTCCTCAAAAAATAGTGTATCTTCACATACTTCATACTACGCCTAAGTATCCTGTACCACATCATGATAATCGCTATTTAACATTCTATAATTTGTTACATAATAGTGCAGGTTTTGGTATACTTTCTACAAAACAAATGCCAGAGGTATAAATTTCGATTTGTTTTATAATCTTTATAACAAACATTTTATACACTTATAGATTTACTTATACATTTTATACTCTTATTATAGATACCTTCTTTTCCAATTTTCATGCGTGTTGGTGAATTAAATATTGATGTGAAAGTAAATCATGCAAAAATGATTTTAACTGAAGAAGAAGTTATATATTTAAAAAGGTTTCATACTTTAATATTTAGTGATATCGTACCAGTTATAAAAACCTTTATGGTATTCGATAATTGTAATCGTGATAATTGCTTTTTAATTGTGCCAGGTAAATAAAATTTATGATTAAACGGGGACAGATTAGAAACCTTCGATTTCCGGAATTGCCGCTAGGTGTTCCTTTATTTATTATTATCATTGCCATTCTGAAAGCTTTTCAGTCTGCACTATGCACTAAGATAATATTTCTATATAGATAATAAAGATATATTTATGTATTCTCTTTCTTACTATATAAGATATTATAAATATTAGACATTTTTTAATATCTTCTATTTTAGTGCTATTTTAAGATATAATTTTTTAGTTAACAAAGACTGGGACATAAATTGGGAAGTTGCAAAGCAGTATAATTCTATTGAATGTATATCACCACCAATTCCATTCCGTTTTAAGAGTTCTGATTACGAACTAGCACTGGTTAAACCTAACTATAGAGCTGCGGACACATATATTGTTACCCAAGTATGTGATGATATCATGCCCAGTTCATGTTTTCCAACTGATCACTTTTCGACATATATTCATTATTATAAAGAAAAACACAGATTGGTAATAAACAATTTAGAGCAGCCAATGTTAGAAGTAAAATCAATATCAAGGGCAATAGATTATATAATGCCTAGGTAATACATAAATCTTTATATACATATTTTAAATGAAACTAAATTCATAATTAAATTGTATTTTTCTATACAGAGATAAGAGTACTGAATCAAAGAAAGAACATTTAGTTCCAGAATTATGCATTAGAATTAATTTTCCAGCCTTATATTGGCTCAAAGCAACAACTTTACCATCTATATTGCACAGAGTCTCACAGCTCTTAATTGCAGAAGATCTAAGATACATTATTGCTAAAGAAAGTGATTTAGGAACATTATCAAATAATAAGAAATGGCCTTCATTAGTAATAACTAACGAAGAAAGAGAAGACTCATTTGAGCCTTTATTAGAAATTTCTACTACAGAAAATATTGATAATTTACATCCAGAATCAATTTCAAATGGATCAGAAGCAGATGGTTCGTGTACATATATATATTGTATCTCCTATACCTAATATAGTTTTTAGATACAATCATTGCATGTCATAAAACATTAAGCTTACAAATTTCTTTAAATTGAAAGCTAGAACCTAGAGTTCATATCCTTAAAACATAGCTACCTAATCTATGGGAACAACATTCCTATGGTTTTAGATCGCTATTCAGTTTCCCTACTAGTTGCTTGAAACTCTACTATACACACATCTCCCACACTGATCTACCTCCTAGTAAATTTTTCATCTTTTCTCTAATTCTGCATCTCTTCTCTTACTCTTTCGTAAATTCCCTCAGAGGGCATTAAATGCAGCAAGGATCTTCTTCATCTAGATTATACATTTGACACTTTTGGTTCTCTTCCTCTTTATGTTGTATTGCACTAACATTCCCATAAGAAAATCTTGCCCGTTGTTGTCTTACTGCCCCTCCAACTTTGCTTTCGAATCTTACCTCTTTCAAGCTTAACCTGTAATCACTGCAATATCCTGACCTGTCGACTTTACTTCAATCCTTCTGAATGTTCTGCTCTATCCTTCTCATATTCCATTTTTTTAATTTACTTCCCAGATCTTTATACTCATCTTCGAATGTTGACAACTTGCCTATTACCCCATCCCTAACCTCGTCGAAAGTTCCTCATGGTTTCTTACCCTAGTCAGAGGAACTGTTGTTACTTATATTTCTCATCTCTTCCTTAAGGCAAATCCTGGGCCACCTGATTTCTCCCATCCTTACTGTGGTCAAGATGTATCTATTGACCCTTCTCCTGGCTTGTATGTCCGATCTTGTACTGTTTGATCCTAATCTTCATATTTGATTCGGAGTATTTCTGTTTAATCCTATTGCCATTTTAACGTACATACTCTGCACTCTCTCGGTGTACTTTATTATTTGCCAACATATTCAAAAAGTGTATATTTTCCCATGAGCTAATTTTTGCCCGTTTCCACATATCCGAAATAGCGTTGACAGCTTTCTGCTCTTTACTTTCATTTTATTTTTTACTTTACATTCCGTCTGAAGTAATTGCCTATCAAGAATCAAATGCCTAGATACTTCTAGTAGTCCGTCAATTCTAATTCTTTGCTCATGAACTCTCATCTCTCTTCTCTAGCCCTCCTTCCTCTCTTGAACAACATCACTTTCGTCTTCTTTGCATTCACTTCAAGATAGTTTCTCATTACGTATCTTCCCAGCGACAACTGCCTGAAACTGTAACTCCCTTGTTGCGAATTGCCACCACTATCACATCATTCGCAAATTACAACGCAATCATCTTCTGCCCTACAAATACCGCTCCTCCCTCGCTATTCCTCGACTAACAGACTAGTCTATTTGCAAATCTTCTAAGAACAACGAAGATAATAGAGGACGATTGGAGCATTCCTGTCTGATTTCTTTACATGACTCAAAACCATTTGTTAGGCCCACAACTGGCAATCCTCTGTTGGTCGTTTTCCTGTATATCTCCTTGATCATAAAAAAATATTTCTCCATTTACCCCTATTCTGATCAGCTTATGTAGTAAAAGGTGTTTATCTATCGAATGCCGCTTTAAATTCGTTGAATACCGCATAGCCTTTCCTTCGTCTTTTATATGCAGGATGTTCCATCAAACTGCCAACTTTAATTATTCTCTCATTTGTCCCGATACCGAATGGTATTTCGAGAGAAAGTTATCGTATGTCAAGGGGGAAATTAGGTCTGAAACATTTTTTTCGTATCGTGGCCAATACGAGTAGAAAAGAGTAATTAAGTGTTACAAAGCTAGGTGGGATACCCTGTGTATATATATTGTTAATTTATTTTTACTTTAAAAATAGTTCGTCTACGAAGACTATATATTTTTATACATTAATAAAATGTTATTATCTATTTTCATATAATATGAAATACAGAGTTATATCACTATCCGTGGTCAAAACATCAAGAGCAACCAGATTTGGACAAGAATATCGAAGAAATTCAGCTAATTGAAATAGAACACTATTGTCAATTTATGAATGAAACGCAGGATCAAAATAATAGTTCAATTGTAATATTCTATATCTTTTATATACATACTATACATACGTTTCATTTTATATTTCTAAAAATTTAAGCAACATTTCTCTATGTATAATACTGATATCTAACATTTATTTATAATATTCATAAAATTTATTATTTCACAGAAAAATGACAAAATTACTTTTCTGAATAAACCATCAGTACCAGTACCGGTTTTGCAAATCTTGTCATTAAAATGTTCGTATGGCCCCGATCCTGGTCAGATCGTGCATGTAAGTATATTCTTAATTGTTTTTATTTTAATTGTAATCAGTTAATCTAGTCTGTTTATGAAAACAAATTTTTATAGGCATTAACTAAAATAGGACATGATGCGTTCAATTTAGAACGATTAGAAACTTTAGGAGATGCATATTTGAAATTTATTACATCGTTATTTTTATACAATGAGTTTCCAAAACATAGTGAAGGTTATTTAACCGCATTGAAAGGAAAAATTATTGGCAATCGTAATCTTTATTATTGCGGAGTCAAGAAAAACATTCCAGGATGTATGAAAGTTGACAGTTTTATACCTTTGAGTAATTTTATTGCTCCAGCTTATACAGTATATAGGCAAGTTCAAGATGTGTTATTATATGCAAAGGTTTGTATTATTTGAATATTCCAAGACTAAATCATACACGCAGCAAATTATGTAATAATATAGATGATGTAAACTAATAAGTTGTAAAATTTAACGAAGTAAATTGATTAAATTTATTGAAAAAACAAATTCTGTGTAAGGTGTCACCAAATGTTTTATATGAAATTGAAATACCTCGAAATGAGCAATTAAGTGGACATATAAGTGAAGCCACGAAAAGTGCAATACAAAAAAAAATATTAGATTGGGAAACAGCAGAAACACAAACTGGTATGGAACATTATCTTGGAATACAAACAGTTTCTGATAAAACAGTAGCAGATTGTGTAGAAGCGTTGATTGGTGTATATCTTAGAGTAAGTACAAAACAAAGTTTTATAATATTGTAATAATTTTTTTTTAATATGAATATTTTCATTTTTATAGAGTATGGGTATTAAAGATACTTTAATATTATTACAATGGTTTCAAATTTTACCATATAAAATTGATGCTAATGAATTATTGTGTGGCACCCCTCAGAATCCAATAATTTCTGAAGGGAACATAAATCATTTAATGCCTTGGGCTTCCAATATAGAAACAAAGCTTGGATACAGATTTAACAATAGAGGGTATTTACTGCAGGTAACTGAGTGTTTTATTTTTGACGGATTGTTATATCGAGTTCTTTAATACTAAGATCTAGTTTGGCAACTTAGTTTAACTAAAAAATATAACTTTCAAGTAAAACAGTTAAATGTTTTAGGCCTTTACACATCCTTCATATACACCAAATAATATGACTGAATGTTATCAAAGATTAGAATTTCTTGGTGATGCAATACTTGGTAACAGAATGTTTATGATTTTTAAACCTTATTTTGAATGTTTATTGATCAATAAAATATTAAATGAATATGCTTGACTTAACGTATAATTTCAGATTTCCTAATTACAAACTATATCTATGAAAGTTGTGGGAATTTAAACTCTGGTGCATTAACAGATCTAAGATCTGCTCTTGTTAATAATATTACTTTTGCATGCTTGACTGTAAGACATGGTTTACATATTGCTTTACTATCTTATGCTCCAAAATTAAACAATATTATTGAACGATTTGTGAAATTTCAAGAAGAAAGAAATTATGCTGTGAATGATGAGGTATTTTACATTAATAAAGGAAACATTTTGAATTATTTAAAAATATATATGTAAATATATATTTGTATATAATATATTCTATATTTACAGCTTCTATGGATTTTATTAGAAGAAGACGAATGTAATATGGCTGAACATGTAGACGTTCCTAAAGTTCTAGGAGATATATTTGAATCTGTAATAGGTGCAATATATTTGGATAGTAATAAAAATCTTACAGTAGTATGGAATATTGTATATTCCATTATGCATGAAGAAATCGGTGCGTATTTATTATTATGAAAATAATAACAGTTTTATAATAATATTAAAATTTTTAATAAATATTATTACTTGTGGTAACGTATAATTTTTATTTAGACGAATTCAGCAAAAATATTCCAAAACAACCAATTCGTGTTTTATATGAAACTCACGGCGCACGCCCACAATTCCTGTGAGTATTATTAGTAACAATTAACATTTCATCTTTGTTAAAATTACTTAACAATTATATATTTTCCCCAGGAAAGCAACTATTATTGATAATACGAATATTGTCATGGTTCCTTTAAAAGTAACTATTGCTGGGAAAGTAAGACATTTTTATGGGTTCGGTGCTAATAAGAAACAAGCGAAGTGTGCTGCTGCAAAGCAAGCTTTGAAAAGCTTCTTGTGTAAGAAATAGCATAATAGTAAGAATGTCATAAGACATTTTTTCATGTTCACTAATGGTTTTACCTACTTATGTTTCTTTCCTTCTTCCATTTTCTTCTATCTGCAATAAATAATATAATAGTAATACAATAAATAGGATAATAAAAGAAATAATCAATATTGTCTATTTACTTATTAGTCATATTAGATTTACTTGCAGTGTTTGTTGTTTTCGTTCTTCTGTTAAATTTAATATACGTAAATAATATCATATTCAAAATATTACTCATGATTGAAACATTTTTATGTTATTAAATCTTTTTACTAAAAAAGCAAAATTATAGTATAACTTTAAACTTTATAAAAGTTTTTAATAATGAAACAAATATTTATGTTACATAACATTTATTTGACATTAGTTAAATACAAAGTAATAGTAAAGTAATCATAATAATCATATAAAACAAAAGTTGGTCTCTAAAATCATTATCGTGATCTTGTTTCCTCCTTTCACCTCCCATGCTACTCGTCAGTCCACCGTGACTCGAGTCTAAGGCCGTATTATGGGGGGGGGGGGAGAGAGAGAGAGAGAGAGAGAGAGAGAGAAAAGGGCAGATACGACCGAGGTCTGGGTTATTTTTGCACGATAGCGTTACACAAAAAATCCTAAGCAATCAATCAAAGCGCCTTACTGCTGTTAAATTGAACAATATTCATCGGTCGCTAAGAGCCTCACCCCTTTCATAGGAGTTCCCAGACGTGTGTGTACGATCGTAGCCCAATCGACGGTCTTATAAAGTCTCGATACCTTCTACGTAGAATCGTCCGAAAGTTAAGTCGTGAAATATCAACATGTATGACATCAAAGTTCTTCTTCTTGCATGACAGACAGAGATGAGTAAAGTGTGTATATCCAAAGAAATTGCATATTTTGTAACCAACATTTGAACAAACACCACAATTCCAATACATATGCTGCACCACGCGATCAAGTCCAAGAAGCGGTTTCACGCGGGCATATATAAAAACCTATAAAGTTAAGGGGTTGCCCTGTTTAGTTCCACTGCAGATCAATAATATAACGATAACGACTTTGCTGACCGTTCACTAAAAACGTTGATCTCATGGTGTCACTAGTAGCGGCAATTTGAAAACATTATGCTTTTATACAACTAATAAGATTGCTTTTTAAAAAAATACTCTATAATTTTCTTAGTGAAGTAAACGTGTATACAACCATCGATTCAAATCATACTTCAATTATGCATAATTAAACATACTTAAAATGGCGTCGAAGTAAATCGTACGCTATGCACAAATTTTATACATGCATAATTTTTAAAACAGATTTCTTCGCTTTAAAATTTGTATTTCTGAATTTTACTCGAAAACTACTTGAAAATTATCATACCATATAAGATACCATATATAGGTTATAAATTCGGTGTGTTCAAAAAAGCTCAAAAAGAATCATTTTATCGACAAAATCAAAATAAACATTCAAATATATACAAAAACTTGTACAACATACCAAAATACAAAATATTGTAAATTTAGACAATATTTATTGGTGAGGTGCTATAATTGTTACATCTTGACTTCAAATTAATCATGACAATGTATAGGTACAAATTTAGTACAAGTGTACAAAGAAGCAGTTATGTATATTAAAAAGAGAAACATATGTATAATCAAAATATTAAATTAAATCAAATCCAACTTCTATAAACATTAAATAAATAGACTTTCACTCTAATCGCAAGTATATGCTATTAAACATAATCTTTTAAATTCTTTACTTCTTAATAGTTGCTGTATTTAATTTAATCAAATATTTACTTTACTCTGAATTTTGAAATCCTTTTGAATTCTTTGAAATTCTTTGAAATTCTTTGAAATTCTTGAATTCTTTGAATTAGCTTAGCTGAAATATTCTCTCTCAAAGAAAATCGTTCAAACTTCATTGTGTGATAATCAAAATACAAAAATCAAAGCAAAATTTATAAAATTAATTACAAATCAATCGCCATTATAGCTGATACATACATACATACATATTTTGACCTATTCAAAATGATACAATCTATGTATTTTAAGAACTATCATTTTGTATCTTGCATTTAAATAAATTTGACATTTTCGTAAATATCATGTTGATCGAATTTGGTGAGTTCTCATGTCGACATGGTAACAAAACAAACGTAATATTTACAAAGTGATTGGATGCACGGTGTGAAATGAAATCCTCGGTCAAGCTCTGAAACCATCATATATCTTGTATTAAAATACTTCTTTATCTTCACCAGATTGTATCCTGCATTTCTACGTCACTAAAAAGTTCCGATATTTCCAATAGAAATGTAATCATAGTTGTTAAAACGATGCAGTCACAGTTGCACAGTGTACAATAGCATATATGCGACAAAAGTAAATTCGACTTCTGATTGGTAAAAGCGGTATAAACGCAGAACGCGATTGGCCGGCATGATAATCTAGGTTATAGCTAGTGAAGCACGCATGAATTTAGTGTGACGTCACCGTCCGTACTCGCAATCGGCCATTTTGTGAGTGTGTGCTGGATCGGGATATTTGTGTTAAGAAGCTTTTCCAGTAAAACCGAATGATTTAGTTTACGGGACGGACTCGCTTTACTTTTATTACATGTGCTAAGAGTGCGGGCTATCCGTAGACTTCATACGTAGATTTGTACGATGGAGGAAAAGGCGTCGTTGAAGGAACTCGATCAGTGGATAGAACAATTAAATAACTGCCAACAACTAACAGAAAGCCAAGTAAAATCTTTGTGCGAGAAGGTACACATACACTTTTCTCTCGTCCATAAAAAATTATCACCACGTCGATTCTTTCAGTGTATCTTCTTTATTGAGATATCTCTTGTTTGGCTCAAAATTAATTTTGTTACGTTGTTTTACGCTCGTTTATTCATATTCTACTAATCACCACCGAGAGCATAATTTGACGTGTCATTACAAATTTCATTACAGTACATTTGAATATGTTTTATATACAGAAATAATATTATCGATAGTGTATTTCGCAATTTCGACAAATTCAGTCGTGATAAATAATATTTAAAATTACGATCAGACGCTCCAAAAACCACCGTGTTCATTGCTATTTGGATTTACACTGCAACTTGTTCAAACCAAGCAAGCTTGTCGAATCAACCCACGATTCTATTTTTACTTCCCGAATGAGATCTCTTGCAGCATGTAAAGAACACTTTAATTTTCATGCTTCAACGCTCGAAACACCTGTGATATGTCGAAATTATCTTATTTGATTGTATTCGTCCTCGAGATGTTTGTATATGTAATACTTGCTCATACATAATGCTTAAAAGATATTTAATCATTATGCTTGGAAACTTTTAATAATAACTATTTGAAATATGAACAATATGTATTGTTATAGACAAGAAAATATCATATTTATCTGTGTATTTGCAAATTAATATTAATATAGAATATTTATAGATTATAAATTTGCTTTATATGTTATAATAAATAAATAATTTGCTATAAAGGTTTTCCTATATGGAAGAAAATAAAAAGTATAAGTTGTATACTTATACTATCATTTCTTAATCAGCTGTATTATCTAATCTATTATATTATCACTATTGTTCCTAAATATATTTTTACTATCTTTTATTTAAATTATATTAATGTTATTACTAGACTGTGGAATTTTTATGCATTTATGGGAGATCTTAAAATGCAATAGTATCTAGAATGCATGTAATATGTAAAAATATAAAAAATATTTGAAGTAGTCAATAGTAAAGTATAATTAATAGGAAAAATAAATCCCTATTTAGGTTTCACTTTGTTGACTATTAGCATTAAATATTTGTAGTTTATTAATTCATTGTATTACTATTCTTGTATTAATAATTTGTTCTATATTTTAATAGAACTTAACAGTAATGTAAAAATTAATTTCTTATTGGAAATTTGCAATATTTTGAAAAATGTCTGTTTTATTTTTTGTAAATAAACTCTTGTCTGTCTGCCTGTCTGTTTGTCAATCTATCTGTCTATGATCATCTGTCTGACTGTTTGACCGTGTATATATGTCTCTCTCTCTCTCTCTCTCTCTCTCTCTCTCTCTCTCTCTAACTTTATATAAAAGTATTCAAAAAAGAGAACTCATTGTAATATTTGAAATGTAAAACAGATTTTTATATATCTGGATTCCATTTCTTTAACACATTCGAAGCAAATGACCCACATGTGCATCATCCGAGTTATAGCAAAGGAACCCGAATGATACATCTATGAGTTTTTAAATGCCTTGGTGTCAATATGTCAATTGCATTCAAAAAATTATGAATTTGCATAAATATTATCAGTCTAGTTATAAATCTGTTTCATTAACTCATTGAGGACCAAGCGGTGAAATAATGTGTAAATGTTATGTAAATGCAACATTATCACAAAATCAAAATTAAGTAAGTTATTGTTTTTAAGTTAAAAAAATCCATTGAAATAATAGGTATATCACATAATCCCATTGTATGAATTAGAAATACAAAAACAATAATTTTAATAAAATTATATATCATAATATATTCCAATTTTTTTAATTTCATAAAATTATAGGATCTATATCAAACAAGAAATAGTAATGAAACAGATATCGAGCAGATTCTTCAAGTTCCTTTTTATAATTGCAACATGGATTCAATAAAATTTAGTAATGTAAATTAAAAAGAAAGGTTGAATGAAATGTTGCATTAACGCAACTTTGACCGTTAATGAGTTAATATTATTGTTATTATAATATTGTAAATGTGGTTGGATAGATAATTGTAAATCATTTCTTTCATTTTCTAAATTAACCAATTATGTATTTGTATATCTTCATATTGTTTTAACATTTTTAGATAATAATAAATAATATCAGGGAATTAATGTATGTTTTGTAGGCAAAAGAAATTTTAGCTAAAGAATCTAACGTACAAGAAGTAAAATGTCCTGTAACAGTATGTGGAGATGTACATGGACAATTCCATGATTTAATGGAATTGTTCAGAATAGGAGGCAAGTCTCCAGATACAAATTACCTTTTTATGGGCGACTATGTAGACCGTGGTTATTATTCTGTTGAAACTGTTACCTTACTTGTTGCGCTGAAGGTAAAATTCTTTTAAACAGATATATATATAAATTGAATATACAGATATAGAACTGCCTGTTTTCCTTTATATACACTATTTTTCCTTTATAATATGTGTAAAATCTTGTTTTCATAGGTCAGATATAGAGAAAGAATAACTATTTTAAGAGGTAATCATGAATCAAGGCAAATCACACAGGTATATGGGTTTTATGATGAATGTTTACGTAAATATGGCAATGCTAATGTATGGAAGTTCTTCACGGATCTATTTGATTATTTACCATTAACTGCTCTAGTAGATGGTCAAATATTTTGTTTGCATGGTGGTTTATCACCATCAATCGATACTTTAGATCATATACGTGCTCTAGACCGTCTTCAAGAAGTACCACACGAAGTCAGTATTTATAGTTGACTTTTTAAATTTGTAAAGGAAGAATGGAAGATATGTAAAATATTATTCATATTACTTTAGGGACCCATGTGTGATCTTCTGTGGTCAGATCCAGATGATAGAGGAGGATGGGGTATTTCTCCTCGAGGAGCAGGGTATACTTTCGGACAAGATATTTCAGAAACTTTTAATCATTCTAATGGCCTGACATTAGTATCACGAGCACATCAATTAGTCATGGAGGGTTATAATTGGTATATTTATTGGAAATGTTTATTTATGATTTAATTTGTACTGTATTTGTGTATGAATATTATGGTATTATTATCATAAAATTTTGTATCCTATACATATATATATTTTTCATTACAGGTGTCATGATCGTAATGTTGTAACTATATTCTCAGCTCCCAATTACTGCTATCGTTGTGGAAATCAAGCTGCAATTATGGAATTAGATGATGCTTTAAAATATTCATTGTAAGTATAATTATTTTACATTAAATGAAATAATTCATGAGTAAAAATATTGATATGAATTATTTTTTATTCATTTTCGTACAATGTTTTGTATTTTATCTCTACAGCCTTCAATTTGATCCAGCTCCAAGGCGCGGTGAGCCACATGTTACTAGGCGGACACCAGATTATTTCTTGTAAACAATCAAAACCCCTGAGTTATCTATTAAGGTAGGGGTACAGAAATAATTCAGGCTTCATAGCAATGCCACTGAACATAATTTATGATAGAACATCAATAAAGTGTGAGGCTGCAGCTATCCTTACACATTACATTATAGTCTCAAGTATTATATCATGACTCTTTGTGGTGTCTTGTTGAGAGATGGCACACAACCGAGTATTTTGCGTGTGTCCCACACCATTCATGTAGACACAACATTAAATGTATACAAATAGAAAAAAAAAGAAAAAACAAACAATAATGTACACACGTACCAATTAAAATTCACGTATCACATTGAGTTCTACAACTTTCATTGTATTGCTTGTATTTTTATTATCAAGAAACAAAACAGAAGAAATGAACATAATAAGTAGTGCGAATAAAAAACAGTGCATGGTATTGTTTGAAACCTTGAAGAAATATTAATTTATTGAAAAACTGTTTATACGAGCAAAATTATTTGTTGCGTGTACTGAATAGAAATAATGTTGTTTAAGGTTTCAAAAAGTGTACCAAAATAATAATAGTTTATATTTAAGAGAGTGTCACATAATTGCTAGTGTGAATGGAGCATGAAATGTTCCACTTGAAGGAAATATACAAAGGGTTGATGCAACAGTAAATTTGGCATATACAAATCGTGCCATATAAACAATTGAATAAATTCTCTAGTGAATTTTGTTAATGATTGTAACATAGCATTATACATATTAATTAATCACAATCGTCGCAGTCAATAATTTTGCTTATAGTATTGACATTGTTTTATTAAGTAAATCAAAATATAATCTGTATAAGTCTTATTTTTATAATTATCTTACAAAATAATTTAGTGCAAGTCCATCAGTCATGTTTATTCCATAGCATTTATTTTATTTTAGTTACGCACATTGCTGTTTTTATTTTTCAAACCTGCTTGCCTAAATATAATTTTTAAATATTAATATTAAATACAAATGTCGTCGGTTATCTCATGTTTTATAATTTAAGGATTAAAAAAACTTTTGCATCAATCCTGTCAAGACTTCCTAAGTGAAACACACACTTTATACTGAATGAATTCATGCATTCACAATCATTAAATTGAAAGTTAATTGCTTATGAACCTACCGACAACTTTTTTACTAATTAATAGATATAAAATAATGCTTCTGGTAAATAAACATGTGTAATGCAAGTTTAATGAATTTAATGTGTTGTCAAATCATTCATACTCGTCAATACACAAGCATTGTATACATGAGCATTGAATGTATTCACGGAATACATAATTCATAGAATTAAACATGTAATTTGAACATATGCATAATGAAACGATACAGTAGTAACAATAAAGAGAAAAAAAAAACGAAAAATGTATAGGTGCACACTATAGCAATTTACTAAGACTGTAAATGTAAAAGAAAATAGCACAGAAACCATAACATTGTGGATACAGTAACTTTTTCTGCATTGATGCAGGGCTAAGCATTTTTCCATTTTTGTTTTATATATTATATATTACACGTATTTTCTGGGTTATAAAAGAAATAAAGGTAAAATTTCCTATATATAGAAAAAAAATTATGGTATTATATAACAACAGATAAAGCAGATTGAGTTAATTAAAAGTACGTCTTTTAGTAAAATCAATAATAGATCTTAGAGCTTGTATAGTTAATTTTGTATTTGCTCTATTTATTTTCTTTTTAAAGTATTTCATATAAGACATGAATTTCAATATCAAATAAACTCTTATATGTTATTAATTCTTAAAGATTCAATACTTCAAAACATTATTATTTCTTTATTTGTTAAATTTTATTTTAGACAATGTGATAAAAACACTTATTTTTAAGTGTAAAAGTCATAAATCCGATTATTTCTGTTTCACTTTAATTTTGGTATTGAATGTCAATATTTTATGTACTTACATGCAGATTTTTACAAAGTGATCATAGATTAAACTAAGCTAAAAATGAGTATGCTTTTATCAAAAGCTGACTGATCACCGATGCACACGCAGAAATTCAAATTAAAACAAAACGCTTCAAACTTATCTGTTATGTATATAAATTCAGGGCAAAATAATCAGTTTATAGCTGTATATAATTATTATATATCACATACAAACTACATTGTATATATCAATTTGAAGTAATATCTTTTACAATATTTTTTGGAACATTTTATATCAATCATAAAAAATACTTCAAGCAATTGCGAGTTATGTGTGTGCACTTGGTTTTTATCTTTCAGCATGCGTCCCTGATTTTAGACTTCGTGTATCTTGAACACATTAAGTTACAAATTTTAAACTGGCTTGCTGAAGCAAAGTAAACAGTATGCCTTGAACTGATATTATGTCGTCTCATTATAAACAGAAGCTAGATAAATAAAGAAATGTTATCATATTTAGAGAGTCTTATATCATTTTTACACATTGAACTACTGTAATGCAAAACATGATATGAGCAAAACTAATTACTGGTCTTAAGACTAATACATAAATAATTATTCACATGTATTTTAACATATAAAAACTTTAAAAGTAAATTTCTATAGAAATAGGTCAATTTTTATGATTAAAGTCATATTTATAAATTACATAATCCTAGTGATATTTTAAGTACATGTACAAAAGAACATTTATTACAAGACACTCAATTGAAAAATAAATATTTCAAGTTAAAGCAGCAATAAGCAAAATTATTTATTAAAGTGCATAGTTCACTAACTAAAAATATTCAAATGTATTACTGATAATGAGACATTAAGTTTAAAGTATGATAAATTGCTATACAGAGCGTTCTAAAATTAATTAGCATATAATTCATACAGTGTATTCAGGAAATTAAATAAATAAAAAGGATTCATACATAAATCTACACTCAAAATTGTTTTCTTAATACACTACATGTCCTGTCTTGAAAAAAGTTTTATCAGATATTTAACCGAAGGGAAACAATATTTGTAGTGATTTCTAGATATTTTAATCACACTTTATACATATCTACTTAATTTGAACAGTGTAACAAAAAACATTTTTTCTTGTTTCAAGATAATTTTTGATGAAGCATGTTAAAAAGTTATGACATAAAAATTGATTGGATAAAATTGTATAATAATACATCACTGTAGAATTATTAATTGATAAATTAGTCAACAATGATAGTCATTGTTATCAGTTATTATTCATGTGAAATTAATTTAGCGAACGAATAAATATTTAAAATTCTACATGAACTTTCTTATCTTCTTAATTTCTTGAATATATTGTATTGTTTTAGCATCAAGATTTGGAAACATCTTATCTTTTTTTTTGTACATTACCAATTAATTTAAATTACACTTCTTATAATTTTTTAAATAATTTATTTTTTCCTCACTCACAATTGAAAAGGAATTAATTAAGAGGTGTAAATTGAAGGCTGTAGTTTTAAAAAAGATAATTTATTTATAAATTCGAAATTACAATTATCATTTTGTTCTTTAATTATCATTACATGTATCCTTTACATTAATAACCATTTATTATGTACAGTGAGTTTATGGTAAATTCTAAATTGAATCCTAATTTACTATGAATAAAAATATGCTATTATATAACAATCTTTGGTCTACAATTTTTAAATATGGTAACATTGTACAAAAACTGTTATTAAAATTTTTATTAATTTTGTATATATATAAGATATTACTAATTATATGAAATATAATGCAATCTTTTTTCATGTAATCAAAACAGTCATTTGCAAAGTGAATATGAAAATAATAGTTACATATATATAAACAAAAGAATAGTTTTTCACATATAATGTATCCTTGTTATAACCAACTGCTCATCATCATAGTATCAGAAAACGGTGACACTTCGATATTACAACCACGGCATTAAGGGAATTAGTATCAGTTTTGTATCAGCAGTAGTTATCACTGTGATATCAAAGATTAATATCAATTGTACGTAAGCAACCACTGCGTATATATGCGTGTGCGTGTTTCTACAGGGTGAATCACCTGACGTGATCATCTGGAAATCTTGCTTGTTTTTGATAATACTGACAGATGTTTCAAGTACAAGTTGAATGGTTTCGAGAAGACATAATTTGACATTAGCTTTTTCGTAGGTGAACACATAAAGAACATATAAAGGTCACTGATATTTTTTTAAATGGAATGATATATTTTTTATAACATTAGCTGATTCATATGGACATTCGCTACAAAAAAGTATTAATATGTAGTGAGAAACCATTGATTTAAGAAATATTGTAACTTCAATTTGTCAAATTTAACGTACGAAAGACAAAGGCAACATAAACTCAAGAACGTCGTGTTTTTCCTTAACCTCTACATCTAAATTTGGCATCTAACATCTAAATTCAGACTAGCAATCACGGTACGGTCCAATCACGTCATATCAGACACCTGTCAAAATCGCTAGCACGTAATCCAGTAGGAGCATTTACAATAGACAGGCAGTTCAGTCAAATAAAATGCTAAGCTCTTGACTGGTGACCTGACCTGGCGTGATCTGATCTCATTGCGATCGCTAGTTTGAATCAAGCTTGAAGTTAGAATATCTGCTAAGCTAATATTTTTTCGGTATAAATTGGTTAATATTTTATTAATACTTTATAGATTAATATTTTTTTTGTACAGAATATTTAGCTCAGTCGGCTAATGTAATAGAAAAATATATGATTTCGTTAAAAAAAGAAAAAGTGACCTTCATATGTCTTTTACGCGGTCATTTACGAAAAGCTAATCATATCAAATTATGTCCCCTTCGAAACCATCCAACTTGTACCTGAAACATTTTTTATATCACTAAAAACAAGTGAAATATTTTAAGTGGTAACGTTAGTAGGTCCACCCTAAATATTTATTCTATGTATACTTCGCAAATATTTTCCATATATTTCACATATTCGTGGCATATCATACTTGCATAAATTTATTACATACAGATAATAAATTAGATTGAAAGAATCACCTCTACGTTGTGAAGTAAAAATCAAACAATATTTTTGTTCCAGTAATTGTAGAAAAATATTAATATTGATTGCGTTTTATCACTAATAGAAATATAAGAACTGACATTACAAATACGTGTTCTGATTAAATAAATTAGAATTTTAGTCCCGTGTCTAAATGTAGTATTTGTTTCATGATCTCGTATGTTGTAAAACTAACTGATACCATAGGAATAGCTCGTAGATAATTGATACTCATTCCACGATACAGACCTTTTGCAATACCATTTTCTTCATATATCGCTTTTATAGTCTGTGACATGCTAGAACTAAAAGTGAATTATAATTAAATACTGTGTAATAAACCATTAAAGAATTAAATATCCTCTTTTACATTCACATTATAACAGTGGTAGACTCTTACTTGCATTTTTGAGTATTATGATCCATCATACCTAGTTGCATCCGTCTTCTGGTAACATCTAATGGATAAGAAAAACTTTGAGCAACAGCACCAGCAATACCTCCACACAATAATCTTGCTGGTATCGTTAAAACTAAACCACCTATAGTTACATTAACATATAATTTTTATCAAGTATTAAAGACAATTACACAAGTTGGAATTATGCATTTTATAAAATTTAATTATTTTTTATTATATATATTATATATATATTATATATATATTATTAATTATTTAAAATTTAATTATTAAATTCATATCTTAGATCTTAAATCTTCTTATTTGTCGAAAAATGTATAAAGAATTCTTAACACTGGGGACAGGAGACGCAAATAAAAAAAAGCAATGGATGCTATAAACGAAATGTTATGAAAATGTTTTTACATTACATGCCTGAATAATACGAAACCGTTATCAATATATTAGATATAATATTGATTGCTTTGAATCTTTTTCAGTCGCTCCAAAGACACCCGAGAATTTAGGCTATATGCTTGTCAGAGTATTAAATATTTGTATACTTATATTAATTAAAATATTTTTCAAAAGTATTTTTAGAAAATTGTTAAATTTAACTAAAGACCAACTATTTCTTTTATTTTTATATAACTCTTACCAAAAAATATTAATTTATATATTATTATTGAAATTAAAATTTCTATTTCAATAAATCTATACATATTTTAAACTAGTCATACCAGTATTTCTGTCATATTTTTCACAAAAATAATTTGGTGCATGTTTCATGCATAAATATTTAAGTTTTTCAAATGAATAAAATGAAAATCCTGCATATGGAATCATGCCAATAATAGTTGGCCAAAACCCTCTGTACAATGCTCGAATACCACCTTCCTGAAAGATTCAATGATATAATATTGTTATTAATCAAAAATCAATCATTAAAAAGATAGTATTTTATGTAAATTTACCTTTTTTTGTTTTTGAAGTTATTATTTAAAAAATGTTTTTTACAAATGAATATATGGTAATAATATATGAACAAATTCACAATTCAAAAAGCTCTAAACTTTGCACTCTATATTTTAATTGATATGCTAACTTTCTTGCTGTTACTTCCTATTCATATAAATTACATATATATTTATAATGCAGCTGTTTCTTATATGTTTTTGTGCATTTCAACAAAAGCTTAATTACATGAGATCAGAATAAGTAATCTCAAATGTAGATTAATCACATCTTTTTATGCAAATGTGTTAATATATATTATGACAGTAATATTATCTTTCAATCTCAAAACTTCAAGTCTTTTAACAACATTTAATGAAATATGAACTCACTTTTTTAAAAATTGTGATACCCGCATGTACAATTCCTACATAAATATGTTCTCCAGCAACTTGAAAAGCAAGTCTGGCTCTAATGACATCAAGTGGATATGTTAATGTAACTGCAGTAACACCAGCAGCAGATCCAGCCAAAAACTTATCTGTATGAGTATGCGTTCCAAATAAGTCACCTAAATACTGGTAGAAATAAAACACTGACTTAATTTACTTATAATTTCAATTATATATATTTAATTTTTTTAACAAGAATGTTGTATTTATTTCCCCTCATTGAAGCTGTATGTCAATCTTATATTTGTATAGATAAACTATTAAACATTTTTAGAAGATAGGTAAATTATTAAATATTTTACATATGTGTATTTATATGTGTATTTATGCAATATATTCATTTGCATACATAAATCCAAAAATGAATCTAACTTGTAAAAGCTCACCTTTCAATTATGAGCATGTCTTTATATTAATAACGGTTACTTCGCTCTGTGGAACCACTTTACCCAGAAAAAATTGACATTATTTTTTTAATTATTTCAATACAAAAGGTTGTATTTACTAATAATTACCTTTTTATATAATTCAAATGTAGTAAATTGTGTTGCTGCATATGGAAATATTCTAATCATTTGAGCACAATTTCCTTTGTAAAGAGCAATAAATCGTTCACGTTGAATTATTTCTTTCAATCCAGAAAGGACACCTACGTAGAAGAAGAAGTTAATGCTTCAATTGTATTGTTTTTAAATATTTTTTCTTAGAAAGTTGTATTCTTTACCTAAGTGTTTATAATGTTTATTATGGGCTTGCAATAATATTTTTATCCTATCTAGTGGAGCTACTGTTGTTTTTGAACACATTCCAGCTACCCCTGTGAAATGTTTATTACTAATAAAACAATCTTTATTTATTATCAAGCAATTTATGTAATAATACTGCAAATTCTTTGAAATTGATTACTACTTTTCCTTAATAATAATAGTGACACAAATGTTGTCATAAATATGAAACTATTCTACTATGGTTGATAATAATTGATTCACGTAATATTTCACTCTAAACTAATAATAATTAAATGAAAATGCGTTATTATTATTCAGTGACATTTTATTGGAAGAAATATTTAACTCACCACCGGCAATTAAACTTTTTAGTAAAAATCCATAATCTTTCTCGGACTCAACGCGGAATGCCATTTTTGAATTGTTAATGTAGGATGTACCTAAATATTATATTGGAAGAAGTGGATCGAGGTACAGCCATGGAAAGTTACCGATTCCATTCCACCTCACTGTACAGATAATACTCCATTGTTTGATAACGGGATCACTGGTTTTTACTTACTTTTTCTTATTCATATTAAAAGTGCTATATATTTAGGTTATGTTTTCTAGTAATATTTATTATCTATAATTATGAAATATTATTAAAAAAATAAATTAAGAAAGGAAATTATGTATGAAAAATACAAAACAAAATCTATCAAAATAACTTTGTATTTGTTTTAATTAAAAAAATCTTTTATTTAAGATTATTTTAATTTATTATAATTTATTCAAGCCTGCAGAAAAGTGTGTATGTGTAATTAATTTATTTACCACAGTTTAAAATTTGATTCTTTTATTCTACAATAAAGGCATTAACTTGTTAAGTTTCGCACAGTTTCTTTTTTACATGTTATTTATTTATTTATTTATTAAATATGTTCTAGAAAGAAATAATTCAACTTGAATAGAATTCCTTAAGATAATCGGCTACAGGTTTCAGAATTGCTTTATCTTTAAGACTCACAACCCAACCAGGTTCAAGACCATAAAATAATTGTCTAGGATCTTTACGCTGCACAAGCATTTTGTAACTAGGATCATCTTCAATTTTTGGTAGCTCGTAACCATATTTCTGAGATAAAATGAAACGTTCACGAGAAATTTCTTCAGGATTTGCTAAATATCCTCTTGTTTCTGCACTCATATAATATTCTAAACAATCTGTCGGAGGTAATAATCTGCGTGGTATTGGTTCTCCTAAATAGTAAGCATGTTTTAAATATAATATTATCAAGCTTTTGATTCTAATATGCTTTAAATATTTACCAGTAGTAAAAAATCTATCAGTATCCTTTATTGCATGTAAACAGTGAACATCGTAATATGCAGTAGTAATAGTACCACCATTTCTTTCAATTGCTGCAATTACTGGTTCACTGGCCCATTGGACTTCTATATTGACTTTTGCTTTGAAGTTATCGGCTCCCTAAGACATGATTTTAAACAATTTCTGTTTCAGGAAAACATAATACTTAACGTTTCTATATAAAAATATTAATTTAAATACCTCATCTGTAAGATGAACACCTGCATGTTTCCATTCTACTTTAAGATCATATAGTCCTGTGTTGATTATAGATACAAGATCAATAGGTTTAGATGAATCTACTCTGTTTGTATCAATATATAGTTGCAATTGTTGCAGAGATAAAGGAGGATATTCTCTTCTTAAACTATAAATATATATAAAGTAAAATGATATATGGTATACAATATTTAATACACAATACCAAGTTTCAACTTATTTTTAAACTAATATAAAAGTTTCAAAATTTTTAATAAAAAATTCAAGTATATGTCATAATTGAAATACAGTTTTCTAATATATACATTAATATTATTACGTTTTATATAGAATTTTAAAATTTATATAGAAATTAAACAACTCACTGGTGTCCTTTATAATATGGTTCATAACTAAATCTAAGATAAAATGGGTTATTTCCAGTTTCATATCCAATTCGCATAAAATTCTGTCTTTGACCTGATCCTTTATTACCTGCTCCGTGCTTATTTCCACCATGTTGACCTCGACCACGTTTTGTCTGTTAGAAATACACATTTTTTTAAAATAATTCTCAAATGAAATTTTTATATATTTATAAAAAATTATCATGTTACATATACATATATTGATTCAAACAATATTATTTAAACTAAAATATAAGACATAACAATGAAAGATAAAAATTAGAAAATATTGATAAAAATAATATAATTTTTATTCAAACATTTATATGAAGCTTAATTTCAAGCATATTAAAATATAAACATACAATATAGTTTTAGAATAATACTAACAGGTTTATTTGCACCAGGATTATTTCGAATGTTATTTAAAGCTAGTCTAGGTAATGTTCGCAACATTGACAGTGCTAAATCTCTTCCTTGTTTACTGGCCATTATTTCGGAAAGTTTCATTATATCTTTATACAACAATAATATTTATTAAATGTATGATCATTTCTTTATTCCTAATTTTCTTGCACTTCAAAGAACATAACCTGAATATCAAAATCAATATATATCACGGTCGCACGATCATATAAACGTTTATAGTCTGCTTAACAAGACGAGGTAGTAAACATTAACAAAATTTGATTACTGCAACTGCAACTATTGGTTGAACGAGAAACTCAAGCGAGAGTCAGTGTCGTATTTTTGAATAGACCAATAAAGGAGCGTTCAGACGATCAGTATATATTTTCAATACAATATTGAAAACCTTAAATATTGATAATAACATTAATCTAAACAGTCTCTTACGTATGATAATGTTGAAAACCTTAAATTGACAATAATATTTATCGTCTGAACACTCCTTTAGACCTTGAGTGGCATATCTAGAATATGGCTTTAGGTTTACATTTTAAGCACATGAGTTACATATCTACAAAATATATAAATTGTGACAATATACATTCTCGAAAAGAGGAGGGTTGTTCTTCTCGTTCGACGCTTTGTTGAATGTGGGTCGTGGATCGGAATCTATTTCAATCCATAACGTAAGATATCTTAAAATAATCAAAAAATGACTGAAACTCTTCAATTAAGAGGAACACTTCGGGGACACAATGGATGGGTCACTCAAATTGCGACAAATCCAAAATATCCGGATATGATATTGTCTTCTTCACGTGGTAAGTAGCCACGTAGCGGTTTACACGGTGTCTAGCATTATTACTACTATCTATTTGTATATCTATTATATATATATATATATATATATGTTTATTTACATTCGTATAGCTTTTCAAAGTGTTTTATCCATTTATATTTTGTTAATTTCATGCAAAATATGTGTAAAAATTTATACATTTTGTTTGTAGATAAAACTTTAATCGTATGGAAGCTGACACGTGACGAAGCCAATTATGGTATTCCTCAGAAGCGTTTGTATGGTCACTCTCACTTTATTAGTGATGTAGTGCTATCGTCAGATGGTAATTATGCTCTATCTGGTTCATGGGACAAAACTCTTCGACTTTGGGACTTGGCCGCAGGTCGTACGACACGACGATTCGAAGACCATACCAAGGTGTGAAATTTTCCTTCTGATCTATGGTCGTCGCTCTTCACGAGATACATGGAAGCTTTTTTTTTTCAATTTTTTTTTTTTATTGAATGCCATTGGCAGAAGATGTAACTACGTGAGTCTCTGGAAAATATACTGAAGCTTTTTTTTATATGTTTTTTTATATTTAATAAATAGAAGAGGTGGGCAATTAAGTATATAGTATTGTAAGTACTGACCACATTTGATACACAAATATATGTTGCTTGCAAATAATCAATTGTATAAATTAAATAATTGTGTTAACAGGATGTTTTAAGCGTCGCCTTCTCCGTGGACAATCGTCAAATTGTTTCTGGCTCTCGAGACAAGACAATTAAACTATGGAATACTTTGGCTGAGTGCAAGTATACTATTCAAGATGATGGACATACAGATTGGGTTAGCTGTGTACGTTTCTCTCCAAATCATTCCAATCCCATCATTGTTTCTGCAGGCTGGGACAAATTGGTCAAGGTATGTTAAAGCTATATAAAATAATAATATTTATCTTAATCATAATAACATGATGTATATATTTTTATTGAACATGATATTTGTGAGTGTAAGCGGATATGGGACTGATCTTTGAAGTTGTAAACTATTTAATGAAGTGTTGATTATTTTTATTTTTCTCTAATTGTATAATAATTCGCAGGTATGGAACTTAACAAATTGTAGACTGAAGATCAATCATAGTGGACACACTGGATATCTTAATACAGTTACTGTCTCCCCTGATGGATCGCTTTGTGCTTCAGGTGGCAAGGTATATATTAGAAAAATATAATTAATGTCATCATCAATATAGCCCTTTTATTTAATTACTCAGCAAAATCTATCTGAATCACTTCATTTTTGTACTTTCCGTAAAATTACAGAATTATTTGAAAATTACACTATTATAACCTCCTATATCTATAGTATGATTCATATTCTTGCAAAATATTTAAACTTCTAGTTATATAAGAATCTTTTTAGATATCAATTAAAAATTGTTCTTTTATTTGCAGGACTGTAAGGCTATGTTATGGGATCTGAATGATGGAAAGCATCTGCACACCTTAGATCATAACGACATTATCACAGCTTTGTGCTTCAGCCCTAATCGTTACTGGCTATGTGCTGCATTTGGACCTTGGATTAAGATATGGGATCTTGAAACCAAAGAAATGGTTGAAGAATTAAAACCAGAGCTAGTGTCTGTAACGAGTAAAGCAGAGCCACCTCATTGTCTATCTTTAGCGTGGTCAACTGATGGACAAACCCTTTTTGCCGGCTACTCAGACAATACTATCCGTGTTTGGCAAGTTTCTGTATCTAGCCGTTGAAGACTTTAGATTGGAATAAAATAAAAGCAGAAAAAAAGGAACAAGTGTTTAATTTATTTATACATATACAATGCTTTTACAAAACAATGATTAAAAGTCTATTTTTCACTAGGTTTAGAGTTTTTGATCTTTTCTTCAAACTTTTCAAATTCTTTCTTTGCGATTTGATCAGTTTCATCCTCTACTTGCACTACTCCAAGCACTTCTGGAATATAGAATTGCATCATATTTTGAACTCCATTTTTTAAAGTGATCACAGAACTTGGACAGCTTGTGCAGGAACCTTGCATTTTCAATTTCACTATGCCTTCTTCGAAGCCCTATAATCAGATATAATACTAGAGATATTGCCAGTTTCACAATTCATAATTTCTTTATTCCCTAAAATTAAAAGCTGTTTAAAAATGAGCGAACTAAAATTACTATTGCAGATTTATATCATATTATATTTATATTATAGATATAAAAATTTGTTCTAAAATACAACTTGTCGTTATTTTATACTTTTAAATTACTTTACAAAATGATGTAATTTTACGTTCAAGAATATCAGTTACTTATGTAGTTTTATGCTAGGACATCTAACTTTAACTTATGAAATGATATAATTTTAACAGTAGCTGTATGTAAATATGTCATATCTTTTAATTTAGAAATGAAATTGAATCTCTTTTTAATTTATGAAGCTCATTTCATATGGATTGTGAAGTATTTTATAGTTAAAATGTACAAAAAAGTTAAAAATTGTTAAAAATCTAATTTTATATTTATATCAGATATCACAACTATTGTAAAACAAATTTTAACAGTTATGATATAACAGTTAATACTCTTAATTAAAAATTTTTAATTACCGGTAATCATTATCTATGGCGGAAATTTTATTTTGGTTATGAATAATCATTACCAATGATGGACATTTAATTTTAGTTACAAGTAACCAATATAAATGACCGGAATCTTTTTTGGTTACCGATAGCCATTATCGCTGTCAAAACCTTTTTCTGCTTACATTCAGCTATTGTTAATTATTATTAACATGACTGATAACTCGGACATATTCATTGACAATGTAAAAAAAATTGATTATAGAATTTATATATTTTATTAAGCAAAAGAAAAGGTATGAAAATATATGAAACAAAGAAGAGAATAAAAAATATTGTATTACAATAGTTTTTATTCTATTCTTTGTTTCATATATTTCCATACTGCATTTTGTTTGCCTAATAAAATATATAAATCTTATAATTAAGTTCTTTTATGTTGTCAATGAATACTAATTATCAACAGTGTTAATAACAATTGACAATAGTCGAATGTAACTAGAAAATATTTTTGTCGTCGATATCGATTAGCAGTAAGTAAAAAGATTTTTCGTCGCGAATAATGATTATCGATAAACAAAATAAAATTCCGGGAATCGATAATTATTGATAATCAAAAAATTTCCAGTAATTTGTATTGGTTACTGGTAAACAAATTTAAATTTCCCTCGTCGATGGAAGTGATGGAAATATATAATGGATGCTAATAATCAAAATAAATTTTAATCGTTTAATTTTTTAAGAAATTACTTTGAGATTTATTAATAACTGGCCTCCATTTAAATAATGATTAATTTCTATGACTTTTTCCCAAGAAATGTTTAAAATAATTATTATTTTCGACTCCTGATTTATATTTATCGTTTTTCGTATATTAACTATTCAACAAAATAGGAATAAATTATTACACACCATAAATACAATATCACCTCCATCTTCCTGTACTGTCGGTCGTATTCGAGTATCCAATAATTCTTTTATCATTTGTACTATTTCACTATCATCCTCACTAATTTCTATAATAAATAAAGTATTATTAATCATATAGAAATATTTTTGTTTTTCAACATACAGTATGTCTGTCTTAAATATCTACACATGATTAGTTTTGTAAATATCAGGAAGGAGAAAAAATGTTTCAGATAAAAATTGTTTGACTTCATGACAGAAACTTTGTAAGATATTTGAGGCAAATTTATAATGCACTTATTCCAAAACAAATGATAACTCTTGTAAAAAACAGATTATTTGTAAACATTTAAAAACTAAGATTGAAGATATTAAACATATTCTGCAAGATAAATTAATAGAGAAAGAGAGAGAAAGAGAGAGAGAGAGAGAGAGAGATCTATCCTTGTCTGTTTCAATTATATCTTTTCTTTTATAATTATGTATTATCTTCAGGTCACTTGAAGATAATATTTTGAGTTTGTTTGTGCCTGTTCCTTCATTACATTAGAACAAGAATGTTTAGTCTTTTAGTTATAAAATAAAAAATAATCTCTAAGTAAGCTTACAAAATTTAAAGAGAAAGTGTTTGATATATATTACCATATTTTATATATATATATCTGTATTCCCATATTAAAGAAATAAAAAAATCTGTATATACATTACATTTATATATTAATTATTTAGAAGATGTTTCAAATGAAAGTTATTAATTAATACTCTGTATATGTACCACTAAATTGAGAAATATATAAAATATCTATTAAGTTACAAATATATAAATTACTTAATCACACTATATAAACGATTTTGTATGAAAATTGATAAATAATAAGGAATCTCACGAGTATCTGTTGCAGGCTGTTCATCGGTTAATATAGGTAAGCCAGTTGCAAAAAAATCCATTATGACAGCAAATATTTCTGGTTTCAATAATTTCCACTCAACATCTTCATCAGCTTTTGATATTGTAATAAAATCAGGCCCAAAAAATACAGATTTTACACCATCAATACGGAATAACATTTTTGCAAGTGGTGAACAATATGCATCTGTAGCACTAGGAAAATCCTTAGTTTGACCTGTTTCTAACACTTTAACTCCAGGTATAAATTTTAAACTATTTGGATTTGGTGTGTCTTGAGTTTGTATAAACATTGTACGATTTTGTATAATATTAAATGGTTTTTTAACAGGAAGTAGATTTGATCTTAATATGACATTATTGTATTTTGTATACATACATGCAACACAATCTTTAAAAATTCTGCAACATTAATAATAAATAATATATAATTTAATATGTAATAATATATCACACAAATAATCTTAGATTATAAATAGTAAAACAAATTAGTAAATAATGTAATATTACGAATCATTAAAGTTTTTATATTTATATTTATTTATTTGTTCGTTTATATTTTAAATTTATCACAAATTAAGAATAAAATTTGATAGCTTACTTCGAATATTGATATGCTGTTGAAAACGTACGTAATAATTGTCGACTAATAGGTAATGTGTTTCTGAAAATTTTATCCATTATTGTTTCATTAATTACTTTTCATTATAGAGATTTGCAGTTAGCTTTTATCACTATTTCTTGTTTTCGTGTTTTCTTTCGCTCATTAATGTATGGATTATTTTTACTATTTGCGCAATTTCACGTTATTATTGTACATATTAACAGATGTGGCGCCAACGACTGACAATATTTTATTAATGTTTATATACAATTTTTAAGTGACAACTACGTCTTCTAATGCTTTAAGGTTATGTAAATCTAATAACAAATACAGTACAAATCATTGTATACAATATAAGGCTGGCTACGATCATATAAACAAGTCTCGACATTCGCTAAGGAGAACCGTTCGAAAGTTGAGTCGTGCTAATCGTGTAAAATCAACATAGAAGGTCAACAAAGTCCGCGTTTTTGCCAGATAGACAGAGATGAATAGAGTGTTTTTGTCTCTGTCTGAGACATTTATAACATGTCACGCATGCGCAGAACTATAACCTTCTTGTCTTCCATGTTGATTTTTCACAACTAGATACGACTCAATTTTTGGACGGTTTTTCCTAAGCTTCAATATATGAATGTCGAGACTTGTTTATATGTATGATCGTGGAGCTAGCAACTCGTCGAATTATTTGCTAGTGGGCGATGGCTTCTTCTCCCATTTCCATTTTGAGTGTTGCGTTCGTGCCGGTTAATAATGTTCTAGTCTAATAATATCCCTAATTTAATAATGTCCCTTGGATGGTACGAGCTGTCCCAGATTAGAAACGAAAGTTCGTGGAAAAAGGCAAACGCCTTGAAACACTGAAGTATTAAACTCCGGAGTGCGTGGGATAAGGCGAGGACTTTTATCGAAAATAAGTAAGAATTTTTTTCTCTTCGCGCTCAATCACGTATCGCGACATACAGATTTGTCTGGAATTCTGCTGAACTTCTGTAAATAGTTAACAGATTAGTGTTTTTATTATTAGAAATTGGTTTCTTTTTTTTTTTACACATAGTTGGTACCCGTCTTTGTTGTTTGCGCGAACTAATTTCTTTTTGCCTTCAATCGCGCAAGAAGTTTCATAACTCAATAATTCCTCGTTGTAAAACTTGTATTTTCTAAAACTACAGGATTGCAAAAGAAGTTAATAATTTTTGAACCCCTAAAGTAAGGTAGTATTATATTAAATTATATAATTATTTAAAAATATAATTTTCTTCAGTTTATTAAAATAATTACATTATTATAAGTAGATGAATACATAGGAATTTGTATTATTGCTTTTAGTTAGGAGTTTAACTGCAAATAAATAAAAAGATATTAACGTGCTATCAATAACAATAAGGTATATTTAATCTAATATAAAAAATATTAGAATACAACAAAAATGTGTGAACAATTGATTGAATAAAGTGCAATATTTTAAATTGTGTTTAGTATATTATTTAAAATAAAATTATATATATATATAATAAGTTCTGAACATTAATTTTAAGTGATTCAAGATTATGTTACTTAAGATTTAAATAATAATCATTTAAATAGATTACGATACTTCAACATTAAAAGAGCTTGGTTCTTCTATATAATGTAAGTACTTTGGTTGTAAATTATTATTTATACAAAACTTCCTCATTGTATTTCATAAAAAAGTTATGTAAAATTTTGTTAAGAAGCTATAGAGTTACAAATATCCAAAGTATGTAATGTAAAATAAAGTAAAAAGCAAGTGGAGATATGTACAAGTTGATAAATGTGAAGCAGCAGATTGCGGAGAATCCTTTTGTTTACCAGGTTGCAATACACATAAATCTTCACAATCTTCATCCTCGCATATATCACAAAGTGTAGCTTTTCGTGGCTCATAAAATACTCTTGCTCTTCTTGCTAATCATAAAAAATTATTACTAAATTAAGATTCATAAATTATATCGTATAATAAAATTAGTGAATTGAAATTAAAAAGAATATATTAACTTATTTATGATATGAAATAATATCATTTAATACATTGACTGCCATGAGAATCACTAGAGTTCAGCAATGATGAAATTGCTTGAAGTATTTAAATTAAAGAAGCAGTCATATATTCTTAAGATTTGTAATATTTTTAATATTACTGTAATAATAATGCAAGAAGTGTGAACTTGTCGATGTATTACGACGGCCTCGTGGATTTTTACGAAATCTTTTTTAATTACCTTATTGTGACGTGCATATAACAAGAAAAATAATAAGAACGGACGATCGGACTCCAATGATCTTGAAGTAAATGAAATACCAATTTGATATTATTCGATAAATAAAGTTGAAATATAACAGTTTTGAGTGTAAGAATAAATCGGTTCGAAAGTCAAGCATATTTACAATTTTACTCTTTTACTATTTTACTCTTAACCTATTGTATAATTTGCTCGAATTTAGAATTTATTGTTTACTCTTGGGATATTTTTAAATACAAAAATATGAGGTACAATATATTGTATAGCTTACTCTGTCTTATGCATTAAAGATAAATCTTTAAAATATTAATATTTGTTGAAATTATAGGTGTTCTTGCTGTAATATCGATTGGGCTATATATTTTTCCGACCGCTGGAAGGTGACCGTTAACTATAATCCAAAATGATATTTTTTAAATCGATTCATAAATCAAAGACAACTTTTGTTGAACCAATCGTTTCCTAAATTCAAAACCGTTATATTTTATCTCCGTTCATCGTTGTACTATCGAAAAATATAAAATATGTTTAGAAAAATAGTGCACTGAAATGAAGTTTAACTTTGGACATTAGTGTCCGATCATAGGTTTTTATTATTTTACTCGTTATAAGCATGCAATAATAAAGTAACTAAAAAAAATTTCGTCAAAATTCATAATCGTGTTACAAATCGATAAGTTGATCATATAAAGTACTATTAGAATCATAAAACGTTTTAATTAATTTTATTAGTTCTTCCAAAAGTTTCTTTCGTTTTATAAGGAAATAATAGATGCACAACATTTTTTGTTTTATGAAATTTTTTTCTATTGAAACAAAATGGATCATACATAATTCAATAAAATAATATAAAACAAAAAATATTCTGAATCTATTATATCTTTATAAAACGAAAGAAACTTTTGGGTCAATCTAGTATATTATAGAATGTAGAAGAATATAGAAGAATGTATTGTGCTGAAATAAGTAACATTAGTACTTTGTTCTTTGAGCAATCAACATGTTAATAATGAATTATAAAATAATATTTTATTATTGCATATCATTATTATTAACTTACATGAATCATAATAATCATATATAGTAACTGGTACTGGTTTCTGTTTTGCCACTTTATGTGTCCTGAATGCGGACACTGTAGGACAGTATTCTTGCCTGTTCATCTGTAAGATATTATTTGGTTTAAAACTAATCTCAGATTGCTTAAAAATATAAATATATATTTTGTTCTATACCTCATCAAAGTATAATATTACGACCGTATCTCCGTTCTTAGTTTCTACTCGTTTTACATTTTGTGACACTTCAAGACTAGGTAATGATTCCTTATCTACTGTAAAACCAGAAGGTAAACTGACTTCCATCACAACCATATTACTTTCGTTTGCTTCCTTCGTCGGAACGAATCTAATAACAAAATATATTGCATTTAATATATAATAATAATATTAAATAATATTTATAGAATATCAGAGAGATAAATATACCCAGAACAAATTGAAAGTTGCAAATGATTAGCATTGGAATTTTTATCTACTTGAGGATCCAAAGTAAACAGTGGCCATGCTCCAGTTACATTTAGATTATATTTGTATGTAATTTGAACTAAAGCAAATCCATTTCCGGTGGCTGTTATACCAATCAGCCGTGTTTTCTTTGGAAGCTTAGGAAATAATAAATATTAGAGTCGTTTACTACTTACACATAGAATACATTTCTCAATTTTAACATTAATTATTGTGATTAATTATTACACTATATTAAATGCAGTTTGAATTTACCATTTGTTTTTGAAGTATCATGGAATTATTAGGATTTATATTCATTTGACTTTGTCCACCTCCTTCGTACAGGAATATTATAGAAATGGCATTAGTTTTTGTTACTAATTTTTCACCTAACTTCGCCAAGGCTTGTATTCCAATTACGGTATCCTAAGAGTTGTTGATAGTATGTACATTTGTTACACTCTTTTAATTTATACTTTAATATTTACCTGTGTGGATGCAAAACCACCTTCAGCATTTCTTTGTTTTACAAGCCACTTCATTATGGGTATAGAATCAGCGATTAAATTACGCCTTATATAAGTTAACAAAGTATAGGATGTCATTTCAACGTCGACAGATCGTGGTAGAGAATGATACCACGGATTTTTATCGTTTGCTGGTATAGGTTTGCTCCACCATTTAATATCTTCTTTTGTCATGGCTTTAGATTCTAGCAAATTAAATGCTGCAGTCTCATATGGATGTTTTGCTAAATTTAAAGCATATGTACATATACTCAAAGCATAAGTATCATTTAGATCATTCATATTACGAACAATGTAATCAATTCCTTTATTTATAGTGTTTCTATATTTTCCATTGGAGTCCTATAATACAGAATATTATAAAGATGGACTACAATTGTATTTTCAAAAATTAATATTTCATTTTTTTTTTACAATTATTCAATAAATTATTGTACTTACTGAATTTTCAAGAAAAGTAATAAGAGTAAATGCTGTTAATGCAAGACCTTTTGCAGCTCCACCTTGCATGTCTCGATGACTAATTCTTCCTACTTCAGGAAAACTTCCATTAGGAGCTTGATTATTTGATAACCATTGTAAAGCTTCATCTATTATTCTGTCTTCAATTGGGATGTATGCAGCAGCTTGTTTAAAAGCTTTTGCCACAAAGGCAGTAAGCCTAGCAGATAAAATGTAAGTATAATACAAAATGTTACAGTATTAGTGAATGTAACATAACAATTAAATATTTGTATACCATGTACTTCCATTACTATCTGACATGCCAAATGCACTGAATGATCCATCATTATGTCTGTAAGTTAATTCTCTTTGATAGCCTATTTCCATATATCGAAGAGCTTTGCTTTCTACTGCATGTGTTAATTGATTTGTATTCTATAAAGAAATTTTGACACAAATATATTTTCGATTACACTATTTCTCTAATGATATATTATTACGTATATATTATACATCTACTTACTTTGAGATAATTTAATATCATTATATTTGGAACAAAATTTAACATATTCTGTTCTCCACAACCAGATGGCAATTTAATTAAATTTGCCAAATTCATAATACTTGGACCCAAAATATCGCCTGAGAAAAAGATATATAATTCAATATCAAATTATACATGTGCGTATACATAGAGTGACCCATTTGCAGTGATACACGCAATTATCTTTCGAACTATTCGTTATACTAGAAAATGTTTCAAATTAAATTTACTTTATTTCGAAGGAGACATCTTGTGATAGTCACAAATCTTATCTAGGTGGACGTGCCTTTCAGATTTCAAAATAGTCTTTGTTTTTTTTAATGGAACTATATATATTATTCGGATCGGCGTATAGCCCATTTTATGACAAAATCACCGCTCTATGTGTTGTTGTTCCAAGGTCATTTAAGCTCATTTTTTGCCATTCAAAACTTACCTTTGTCAAACATTCTCAAGATTTTATTTATTGGAATTCATGTTACAATTACTTCGAAGGAATCAGTACTATTGTGACTTGCATACTATTAGTATTTCGTTCTTCGTTTCGATGCAATTCGATTCGCAATTTACGATCGCTTCTTGAACAATATGTTTACCGGTTGTTGGATAGGAAAAAGAAACAGGATGCCCTTTCCACCAACGTCTCCGGATTTGATATCTATAATCCCTTTGTTGCGGTGTTTCATAAAAGATTAAGTTTGTCGGAAAGAACCCATTACCCCTGATAATATGAAAAATCATATAAATAATAACTGCCAACAAATTTTTTCTAAAACATTAGAGAGGGTGCAACTATCTTTTAAGAATAGAATAAACCAATGCATTGACGTTCCTGGTCATCATTTTGAATACAGATGATAAGGGATAATTTCTAAATATTAAATGAAAGTAAGTTTTGAAAGGCTATAAATGACCTTGAATGATTTTGGTCCGCCAACACATTATAGGTCAATGAATTAGTCACGGAACAGGCTACACGCTTATCTGGACAAAAATATACAAATCCATATAAAATAATAAAGATCACTTTGAAATCTAGAAGGCACGTCCATCTAGATACGATTTGATAGAGAAGATCATAAGATGTCCCCCACAAAATAAAGTAAGTTTAACTAGAAATGTTTTTTTGCATAACGAATAGTTTGAGAGATAATTGTGTGTATCACCTCAAATGGTACAATTAGATACAGAGTGATTCTACGTGAAAAAATAAATTGAAAATATGAAATAAAATTTTTTTTACATAACACTTCGTTTCTGAGAAAATCAAGTTTGAGAATTTATCAAGTATACTTGAACGTGGCTAATTCCGAACTGACAGATGTAAATAATCAACAGGTTATTATATTTGTGGAAATAAGTCGAAAAAGTACAATAAAATTTTTTCATAAGACGCTTTGTTTCCGAGAAACAAATAAATAAAGAATTAAATATAAAATAAAATAAATTAAGAATTTTATCATAGACGTGTATTAGGACAATTCTTAACTAAGAATTTTTAACATGTTCATATACTATTTTTTTTTTAAATGAAGTCTTAAACAAAAAATCTTGTTCTACATTTTTCATTTATTTTCGCATTTAGAATAACCTCCTAACTTGTTTACTCATACCTTGTTGATAATAAATTAAATTCAAGCATACTTGACAAATTTTCAAACTCAATTTTCTCGAAAGCAAAGCCTTATATAAAAATATTGTATTCCATATTTTCAATTTATTTCTGCATGTAGAATCATATTTGACTAAACTTGAAATTTTACTAAACCCTTCACATCTTCATGAGTATCAAAAGTACTAATCAAAATTTCGATAATTGTGGAACATTACCTACTGCAGATATTTCAATATATTCTGAACCTGGTACAGCATTTTTAGGTATATCAATTGTAATATTCATCGATGTATTTGTTGTACTTCTAAGATCTATGAAAGTAGCCCTGTTTACATATTGAGTTTCTCCTTCAGCCTGTGCATAAATTAGTAGAAAAGTTTAAATTCACTTTCAATTAGCGAAAGAAAAAATAATTTTATAAAGAAACACTTTACTTTAACAAGTAATTTACGCTCAACACTATCTCCAGCTAATATACTATTTGCAGTTGCCTTAATCGTAATGTATCCCAAGTCTCGAGGAATAATCATAAAAGATACACTGCTTCCGGAATTAGCTTTCACTTCTACCTTTTTCTTACGATACAATTCTAATTCTGGAAAATTTTTCATAAGTTATGTTTATGTTATATACTATAGTTTGTACAAAATGTTTTGAAATAATAAAATTTTTATCTCACTTGGTACATCCTGAACTTCGTTGGACATTTCTGCAAAATCAAACTGACCCTCATTTGTTAACAGAACCTCAGCTACAACATTTTTGTTCATATAATTGAACACCACAATTTGGATTGCAACAATTTCTCCTCGAATCACAGAGTAAGGAAATTCCATAGAGATGAAAAATGGTCTAAAAACTTTTAACTGTAAAAACGTAAATTCTTCTTTTTATATTTATATTATGGAAATTTTGCAATTATGTATATAGTCTTTTTATATTACCTTTCGTGGTTCTTCTATAAGGCCTAATCCATGAACATCATTTACAGAAAATGCAGTGAGTACCCATGATGTAATTGAATCTGGTACATTTCTTTTCAGCTCATTTTTTCCCTCATATCTATTTTCAATTTATAGTTAATTTGCATTTTAATTTTATTTTGAAATACTATATCAATATACTTCAGTTATACACATAAATAATAATTTAAAAATTTATTTTAAAAAGAATAAATCTGTATAAAATATTAAATTTAATGTTTTTAGCAAAATTAATAAAAAAATTCTTCCTAATATGACTTGTTTCTTCAAATAAATACGTTCTGTCTATAGAATATTCAGTACTAGATGTATTTTATAAAAATTCGTTAAATATGATAGAATAAACAATTGAAGAATGATACAATCTAAAGCAATTTAAAGTATACAGATATGAATGATATCTATTGGCTATTACTGATTATGTATGCTACTTATACAGAGTTAACAGAGTAAGTCACCTAATTCTGTCATCCCAAATTACTTGGAATCTGTATGTTGTATTAAAACTCTTTCGAATAAGCGTCGTATAGTATCAAAGTGGCGTAAAATATAATAATAAATTTTTTGTTATCTTATCTTTTTTCGAGATATAAAGGTCACTTTGATTCAAATATAAATGTGTAACATTTGAACCAGTAATTTGAAAGAGTATTTCAAGAAACTATTAAAGTAAGTACATTATATATAGAAATTTAAAATAATCTTCATATCTTGATAAGAAAGCAAAATAGCAAAGAAGCTAATTATTATATTGTATGTCCTTTTAATATCATACAGCTTTTTTCGTAACAAGCAGTTTACAAATAATTGAAGGTAACAAAGTTAGATGATTCACCATAAGAATACCCAAAATATTCCAGCTTTGATTTATATAAAAGTAACTTGTACAAAATAAAGCATGACCCATGAACGTCATTTATAAAATAATGTATACAAAGCGTGTACGTAAAGCTTCATAAACTGAAAGTATATGAGATAAATACCCTGCAGAAAAGTTTGTAAAAAGCCAGGTGTTTAAGATGTCATGCATTAGGAATACACGGGGCTTATTCCAAACAGGAGGTGGGATGCGAGAGAAGGCATAAGGACCTGCCAGTGGTGGTCTTGTTGCTAGTTTGTGCGTAACAGGTGGACCAAGGTCTGGTCGAAGTGTGGATGCCCCATGAGGTGAGCCTGTTATTCTACCCTCCAGTATTCCCGATTTTTCTGTAATCCAATTCTATATATTGTATTATATCAGCACAACCAAGGGAATAAAAAAAATAATATAAAGGTATTGTAGAAATTAATCTAATTTCTTATTATATTTCATTTAAAGTACCTTAATTTTTTATATTTTAAGTTATATAATAATACTCTAATTTATGTTTTTAGATATGAATAGATGATTACATTGCAGAGAATGAAATATGAATTGTAATAAGTCCATCACCATAGCACTAAATCACATAAAGCCACTATTGAACAAATATTAGTAAATTAATTTAAAAGATAATATTATATATTAAATATATTTAGATAGTTAGCACATAGAAACATTTACTTAACGAGTTATATCAGTATTGTTTTAATGATAAAAAAAAGTTCTCAGCAGATAAAAATTTTCAATGGCATTACCCAGCATCAAGCGTTTGCCAAAGCCAAGTTTCAGGGAAATTCTTGCGTACTTTCGTCTTCTCTGATGGCAATGCAATTGAACTGAAACTTCCAGCAGCTGTTGGAAAGGCGAACTCTACACCAGATCTGTAGTATACTATACAGACATAAGCCTTGTTAAGTAATAAGTACGTGATCTGATTAACTAAAGACTTGATAGTAAGTATTACATGAAAAATTAGATTTAAGAACATCCTTCTCATTCTACATTACAAATGAATAAAATGTTGTTGACTAAATATGTTATGGTATTAGAAAATATTTAGTATCACGTGTAAGAGATAAGAAAATGATATTAGTAATAAACTTAAGCCATATAGAAAGCACTTTACTTACGAATTTGAAAATTTTCATGGACATAGGCATTTGTTATGATGATGGCACCGCTTTCCTATCAAACAATATATATTTATATTAATATTGATAAAAAAATATCAAAAATCCATCCAAATAAAATTATTTACTCTGAAAACATCTTTTGCTGTAGCTGAACCAGGATTCCATAAATATCGATCAAAAACCGAGTTTGCATAAGGTGATTCATGATTATTATCATATGATTTCAACTCTTTATATACTTGTTCCTGTGAATAATTAAGATTATATTACAGTATTATTTATAATTATAACAAAGCTTAAATTAATGAGAATTATTTATAATACTACATACATATGAAATATCATTCCCAGATTTTAAAAGAATAGATCTTTGATCTACACCTAATAATCCAACATATGAATTTGGTTTTGAAGTAATAACTAAATTGATATTGTCTCCTGGTGTAACTTCTTCAGATGCCATTTTAATATCAACCTTTAATAGAAATTAAGATATTAGATTCAGGTTTATCAATTCTAATTTTTATTATAACTAATTCGTCAAATTAACTTACAAAATTTTGAAGTAGTCCTTCTAGTTCAACATCTAAGGCATCTGCAATGATTTCTCCATCATTTCCTATATAATATATAATTACATGTGCAGTAGGAGCCATGACATATGTTGCTAAGAACCTAAAATATATTTCACGCTTTGTAAATAAATAATAACCGAAATAGATTACATCGTAATTAGATATTAAAAAATATTTACTTAAAACTTGTTGTATGTTTATTTTGTACATATATAGAACCTGCATCCAATATATCGCCACGTCCAAATATCTCGTAATTAATATATTTCAATAGAGCTGTAGAATTTACTTCAATTTCTACATCTCGATTAACCTTATACAAGAATATCATATTCTTTTAATGATGATTTTCATACTTTTAAAATAATTTAAATAACATAAAGATGATCATACCATAGGTTTTTCAGTTTTCAAAACAGCTTGTATATATTCATTATTCTGAGACATAGCTTGGTTTGTTGATGGGAACCATTCATGAAGGTTTAAATATTGAGCCTATATATAATCATTTTTTTGGTGGTTATTGTTAAATCATTATTTTTATTATTAATTTCAGTGCTTTTGTATCTACTATAATATTTTACCTCTATGTTTAAAGGATATGACATATTATCATTAGTTTTTGGTGGATAAAAATCCAACTTTACCATTCCATTTTCATCCAACATACCAGTAATATTCGTGTATGTGGACTGATTATCAGTAATGTAAGTATACCCATATTTTACCATAACAAAATTTTTGTTATCTCTCACTGGTGTTCCATCATGATACGTTAATTTTATCTATAAGAATTTTTCTCATATTATATCTATAATATTTAAAAGAGAATTTAAATTTATAATATTACGGGTAATTTTGACTACATACAAATGCTGTATATTTTAATCCTGGTTTATAGTATTCTGATGTTTTTATCAAATCCATTGTGTATTTATGTTTATGTAAGGTTATATGTGCAGAAGTATTCTGTCTTCTACCAGTTAAAGATTCTTCTACTGTAACGTCAAGCATAACTGGTCTCTCATATTCATCAGTAAGCCTATTAAAATTGAAATTAAATTATATCTTTTCTCAAAAAATATTTAATAACGTTTTTTAAGATACATATATATATATATATATATATACCTTAATTCATCATGAATGTCAAAATCAACAACTATTTTCCCATTTATTGGAATTACTTTTCGTATAGGCTGTTGGTATATTGGTTGGATAACATCAGAAAATATATCAGGATATGCTGTAACAGTTGCTTCTCCTTTCACTGGCTTACCATAAGTATACCTAAATGATTTGCACTTTGAAATAAATAATTTTTGTCAAATCTTTTAGGAGAATACTAAGACATCATTAAATAACATCAATGACGCTGTTACAATTGTGGAACAGGAATCAATTCAAAAAAATTTGTAATATGCTTTTAGGAACTTACAAAAAGTTTACTTAACTATTAGAATTCACTTACTTGGCATAGATTGTTGCAGTGATTTTTGATTCCTTAAATGTAAAATGTTTAGGAGTATCAATTATCACTTCAAAATTAGGTAATACATATTCAGCAACTTCAAAATCTTTTTCAAACGTTTGATCACCAATATTTGCTGTAATTTTCCAGGTACCTAAAACTGGGTACTCAGACAATTCTATTTCCGCATTAAAAATTCCATGGGTTACAGGTGGATGATTCCATTGTTTAATTCTATTTCCTTTACCATCCTATAAAAATGTAATATAAATTAAAAAATTTGTCTTATTTGTTACATACACTTTATTTATTTAAAAATACTTACTACAATATAGATGTTTACTAATCTTTCAAGTGTTGGCCTAAGTCTGGAGTCCAACAAAATACATCGAAACATAACTTTATTTCCCGGTTTATAAATTGCTCTATCAGTTTGAATAAAGACTGAATAACTTTTAGGAATAAATTCTATTGACTTTGACTGTGAAAATTCTATTCCTGATAAACCACGTGCAATTAATTCATATTTACCAGGAATAATATCATCAATCTAAAATTTAAAAGGAAATTAAAAAATGTATTATTATACTTGATATGCAGAGAAGTTAACAAACTTGAATTCATTTACTTCAAATCGTAAAATTCTTGTACTGTATGGCTGTACATGTGTAACTTGAGATATATTGAATACTTCTCCTATTCTTGAATTATTGTCGAATGACCCAGACAGCTCAATATATATTGTTGATGGTGTTGATACACCAGTAATACTTACAGCTACATGATATTCTGAATCAGGTCGTATTACCTTTGGAGCTATTATGCTATAGTATCTTTAAAAATATATTAAAAAATTTGCTTATTAAGCTATGTTAGATAATTAATTATATAAAATATTTGATAATACAGTATTTAATATATGTTTATCATATTTATCATTTTAATTAGATATCTAATAAAGTATAATCAAAAAAAAATATATATATATATATATATACATACTGTTCTGCAGTAACATTTAGTATTATATAGAATAAAAAAACAATATTGAACCACTGCCAATCCATTTTTATAGTCACTGTAAAATGAAAAGAAATCTAGGTTAGAGTACAAAATGACAAACAACGTTGACAAATTAATAAAATTACTAATAAGTAAATTTTGAATAGCACACTATGCATAAATGTAGTAGCATATATAAATAACATAAACAAAATTTAATATATTATATAGTACCTACATATGTACAATGACAGAGATAAAAGTTATTTTCACTATGAGAAAAAATATTGTATAATTGTATATCTTGATTGTAAATATAAAAGATAGTCGCTCTATTATATAATTTTGTAATTATCGGCACTTCAAAGTGTCAAACTGGTTTTTCCATTGGAAATTATGTATTTTTTAATGATGCCACAATAATTTGTGAGCACAATCATGTGACTAAAGCAATGGGAAAACCCAAGAGCTAAGAGTTTCATTTTGTCAATATTAAAATGTACTCTTCAATTTTTATCATTGAAATATTTAGAAAAAATGATTTTATTTTACTCAATGTACAATGATTAACGCAAATAAATTTTGGAAATTTATGCATTTAAAATTTTTATAAACATATTGTTCATCTATTTATTTTAATAAAAGCTACTTATATAAATTATATTGAATAGATCCTTATTTTATAAAATTACATTATAATAATTCTAATATATATACACAAATCAATGTAATACTTATAGTATTTATATAATATTTTACATATTACTCTGTATATCAAACAATTTGTCTTTCTACTCTTCTACTCCAATCTATACTTGTTAATAATATTATGTTCATACATATTTAAACATACAATTTATGATATAATATATAATTTATGATATATAATTACATTATTGGGATATAATTTTGTACAATTTCGTATACTCATTTGTAATTGTCATTAATAGCATTGAATATATCATATATTACTATTATAAACATTCTTAAATTGATATCTTGGGTTTGATATATCATTCTCTGCTTACAGAATTCATTTCTTTTCCTCATCTAACAAAATTAGTAAAATTATTTTAAAAAATGAATTTTTTAACATTTAAAACAAAAATTTCGGAATTGAATTATGTTTCGAAGATATTATTCAATTTTTATTTAATACGTTTGAAAATATAAATAGTTGTTATTTTAAATATATATTTTGAAATTTATAGTTATATCATTTTCTTCCAATTATCTTTCACAGTTTTGTGTTACATTATTTTATGATACATTAGTTACGTTCTAAATAAAATACATCTGTCAAACATTACTTATTTTTCTAAATGGACCAACGGAATCTATGTACATAGTTATTGATTAGAAAGTAGTACGACAGAAGTTTACATTTTATATGTTCTCCAAACTCTATTACTTGATAAATCCATACGGATTTTATAATTCGATCGCAAATCCGGAAAATATATGTCACTATCAACTAAACAAATTAGAGTTGTTTTTAACAATTTATTTATTTAAGAAGAAAATACATATGTCGTAATTTTTGCTAATAATATATAAATGAAAGGATAATTTATGCTAGGATCGCGTCATCTTACAAAACAATTCTGAACAGTGACTCACCTCGCCGAAGGATTTATTTTACTTGTATTTTCAAGGATATTATTCTGGTTATAATGTGATAGCACAGTCCTTTTGGAAAATGAAACTATCGAAGAAAACAAAGTTGCAAAGCTTCCGATGCAACAGTTAGACAAATACTAACAAGCATTACCAATCATGGCTCGAAGAAAGCAAGCGAGCAAGTGCAGGTTTCCCTTCCTTCTGGCTACTTCACTTCTCCTGTATATATCTGTCACGTTTTTACCGTTATGAGAGTAACAAGCCAGCCACCGAAGTACCACTGTTGTAAAATCTGACTCTGGTTATCCGTTTGCAAATTTCAATATCTCATGGCGAACTATATTTTTCAATACACCACAAGCAGCTAAAAATGTATCCTACGCTACGTATTAATGATGTTACGATCTTTTATTCGAAATTTATCATTGTACGTGCTATTCTTCCCGAATTAAGCCGTTCAGAAGTTACATTGATCAACTCCATAAATCGAAAAATAGAACAAAGTGGTGACATTGAAAACGTTATTTTTTAAAAATTATTTTAGAATTTATTATTATATATGCCACCTCCTTCCAGTAAGTAAGTTTATGTAAATGAATCATTTGTTTTTTAGGACTTACATAAGTAATAAAATCTAAAAATATACATATGTATAAAAAGTACAATTGATCAATTTGTTTTTTGAGAAGCTCAGTTAATAACAAATAAAAAATTGTATAAGATGACATTAATATATCAATATATCCTTTCCTCAATTAAGTTTTTATACATTTATAAAATATTATTTAGTAAACAGAAAAAAGATTAAGTAGGAAAATAAGATAATTTTAATATTTTCATAAATTTATTAGATTTATATGAATTTTTTGTAGCTTTTAATTTCACGGAAATCTTAAAATTACTTGAGAACATAATATATGGTAATATCAATATGTTTTTATTTATTTGTGGAAAATTAGTTTGCTACTAATTATTTATGGATTTTTATACAATATTGCTCTACTTTTACTAGATTTCATTTATTGACCTTGACATAAATTTGTGACATAGTTTAATGTGTGTCATTTAATATAAATGAAATTACACAATCCATTATTTCTAAACAGAAACAAATTTTATTCGTAAATAAAGAAAGTTAATTTTTAAGAAAAAAATGAGGCTCTTCTTCATAGTGTCTGATGTCAGATACTAAAAATATAAGGAATGTATTAGCTATCAAGGATACTTTTCTAATTTTCCAGAATTATGGACCTGACATGTGCACACATACGTGTTACTATCTATATATGTAATATACATAGTAATAACAGAGAAAAAATGTAATAAGTATTTACATGGGTGTATTTGTTAAATTAAGCAATAGATAGGGGGCAGTCTCAACCTTCGCGTGCATTTGTCATATATTAAGGTGATCATTATCTTCTTCTCTGCAACTTCCTCTCTTCAACAATATATATATATATATATATGATTGTATTTGGCAGTAATATATGTATGTATATACTACAAATTTATGACTTCCGTATTTGTCATTAAATAAAATAGTTATTGATTAATAACTAAATTGGTTAAACTTTATTTTAAGAGACCAAACATTATTGATTTTTTGATTGAAAATACAAATCCTAAATCGAGAAATCCACTGATTCAAAAGTTATGGCTATGTAGAATTATTGAAAAGATATCTTAGATGTTACTTTGATATTATATTTCTTTTACCTATCATCTGATTGGTCTGCATAGATGAGCATTGAACTGAACTTCACCGAAAATTAGTTTGTACTAGTAACCGACCGCCTCACGGTAGTCTGAGAGTAATGAATTAATGAATAACCTAAATCTAATTCAACCTTCACAATTAAATATCCCGTCGCAAAATGGCCGCGAACTAGGTGCATTTATTTACAGCCAGTAACTCACTAATTTTAACGAATCATGGATAGAAGCCAATATGGCGTCAAAGTAATTGGTAAAATACCCTAAAAATGTAAGTTAATTTTACATAATCATAACTTTTAAATCAGTGGGTTCCTCACCTTAAAACTTGTATTCTCGAATTTTACACGTCATAAGCTACAAGATTGCAAAAACGATCAATAGTTTTTGATTCCTTGAAGTAACGTTTATTCAATAAGTTATTTCGTTTCTAGAATAAAAAATTTTCAAAATCACATGTTTTAATACCATCATTCATATATGACGTATCATATTTCATTATATCATTACGTGTATGTATGTATGTATGTATATATTATATATATATATCATCACAGAAGAAATGAGTACTTACGCTCGTACTTCTAGTTGTTTCACAGTACAGGTGCTGCACCATGCAGCCAAGTGTTGAGTTTAATTGACATTAGCATGTACAAGAACCTATGTATTTAAACTTAAAGTTAGAGATCTGCCCTGTTTAATTACATACTATCATAGACAAGAACTTATTTAATTGTACGGTTCTACGGAAAAGTTTATATCTACTTTTCTATCCGATTTTTTTTTTAATATTCTTTGTACAATCGTCAACGTGGACAAACGTCGAAGTAAAACTACGCGAGTTTAGCATTTCTGAATCTAGAAAACATGTGCTGTAAACATGACTACCTTGAATTCGTTTTTAGCATTTTCTTGCACAATAAAGTAATTGACGATTGGTTCTTGTCTATGCTAGTGTGCAATCAAACAGGGTAGATCCCTAACGTCAATCAAACTCAGCACTTGCCCGTATGGTGCAGCACTAATACTGGAACAAATAGGTCCATAAGAGTGAGCACTCTAATTTCCTCTTTGATATCATAAATATATATACATAGGTACAGTTATTAGTGATTCCAATGCTTGCATATGAACGATTTGATATATCTTATAGGGAATGATAATAAATAAGAAAAATTTATTGGTAGATTTTTATTATTTCAATTATTTATTTCCGTTTCAATTTGCATTAGTTTTTATGAATTCTATTATCATTTATTAAAAACTAATACACAAGTTATATAAATTTTAGATAATAAGATTTATATTATACACTTCACAAATACATATTTTTAGCATATCATTAGAAACATTTTATTGAAATCTATTTGGCAGTGTATTTAATATAACCTAATTTATCAAAATCTTTCTAATGATACATTATAATATTTGTAATATTTATTGTATGGCTATATTTATAATAGTAATAAATTATAGTGAATCATTTAACTCCTTTTTAAGTGCATCATCGAAGCAAGATCTCTTTGACACAGTTTTCAATTGTTTATATGTTTTTCTTAATGTATCAGGATCGATTAGAAATCGTTGCCAAAGAATAGCCTTTTCTCGCTCGAAGTTTGTATCTGCCTTCTACAACGAAAGATTTCAAATATTATACAAATAAGATAATATATATACAAAATAAATAAATATATACATATATATTATTTATCAATTTACCAATCGTTCTTTCATTTGATTTCTGATCTTTGTCAAATCGTTTTGTATCTTTTGTAAATTATTGAGTGCTTCATTGTAATTTATTTCAATATCATAAGAAATTGGTTTATATGTATGTGTAGGTCCTTTCTCAACTTCGTTTAAATATTGCGAATTTATTTCATTTTCCCTAAATTATAACAATTTAACACTTATTGTACCCATTATAGTGGTAAATATTGATAAAAAATTAATACTTACAATATTTCTAATTTGTCAACTTTTGAATTTAAATAAGTCTTCAATAGATTTTTTTTTTTAATTTTGTTTTCATCTATGAGATCATTATACTTTTGTAATGCAGAATTTAATTGATGTGTAATATTGTCACTACATACCATTGAAAAAAAAAATTTGTGAAATGAATTATGTATTTTTGGTGAAGATACAATGGCAGAATACTTGTTTTGCAGTTTCTGCATACTTTCCTACATATAAATGAAATTTCATTACAAACTGAAAATGCATTTGTTTTGTTTTGATAAATGACTTACACATCTTGTGGATGATAGTGAATATTCTGTTGTAAAATAGTGGTAAGCATCAGCTACAAATTCAGAAACATTTTTAAGACACTGAAATTGCACTTCCATTAGCATTCGTAATAAATCAGTGTGCACATGACCATGTTCTCGTGCAAGAAACCGTAAGTTTCTAAGTTTTTCTAAATGATTTTTTGTTCGTGTAAGTCTTGTATGAGCATCCTGTTTTAAGATCTTAGTTATTTCCAATTCTGAGAATTGTTGCACTACTTCTGTTAACTGACGTTCTTGTAACAAAGTGATATTTTCTTCTAAAAAATCTCTTTTCCTAGTTACCTTTAAAATTTCTGTTCTAATTTTGATTCATAAATGTAATATTCATTAGAAAATTGATAATGTACTTAGTAAAATAGTTATACTTAAAGAATTTTCAAGTACCTTAATTCAGAATGTTTGGGTACTTTCATATCTCCTAAATTATATATATCTTCTATATAATTCAACATTGCAATGTATGATTCCTCTTGTACTTTTGCTAGAATTTCTTCCATTTTTGCATTAGTTAAGCTATAAAATAAGTATCTCTTTCAATCAATAAATACAAAGGATATTCGATTTATTAATAGTTATCAATATTAATTACTTTGTTTTACATAATGTCAGTTCCAATAACTTTTCGTTATCCATAGTTTTTTCTTTATTACTGTTAATTAAGGAAACATAATTAGAATCAGTCTTTTGCTCTTCCTCAGATGTATTTTCAAACTGTCGTTTTATATGAACATCTAAATAATGATTATATAGTTCTATAGTTTTGGTAAAAAGTTTTAGTGGCATTTGAGTCCATAATAATGGTCTTCCTTTCTATAAACACAATATTATTATTATTAGTACATATATTATTAATATATATCAGAATGCGTCTGAAAGTTATGTACAAACAGACACGAGTTGATTTCTCATAACGAGATAAGGGAAAAGTATTGAATAAAATTTTCGTTGTTTGAGGCATACAATTAGTTTTTGAGAAAATCGAATTTGAAATTTCGTTCTGTTCCGTTATGAATTATTCGAAGTTGAGTAGTACAAGGAACATTATGTAATAATGTGGATAAAAGATGTAAATCCTCATATGAAAAATATAAATAGCATTTCCTAATTAAGATATTCTGTTTTTTTCTTATCTTTCATTTACCTGGAATCACCTCATATCCATTTATACAGAGTGTAACCAAATTATTTGTCATGGCTTTGGTAAACGATTCTACACTTTTGGATTGGTGGAGTTCTCTTAAAAAAATGGGCCACAAAATTGTCCTTGAGCATAAGTTTCAAAATCAAATTTGATAAATTATTTTGTTTCACACTATACATAACTTTCAGATGCATCCTGTATATATATTATCATAATATAAATTATGAAGATATTTTACAAATTACTCACATTTTCGGCTGCATCTGCATAAACGTTCACAAGGAACTCAACTTCTTTAAAAAATTGATGATTTTGAGTATCGAATTTTTTCATAATTATGGAACATTCTTCATATGCTCTATTAGCTTTAATATTTTCTCTACCCAAAGATTCTTCTTCCTTTTCTATAGTCTCATCTAATTCAATTTCTAATTTTCTGCAACAATGTATTACTTTATATAATAATATTAATCTTACATATATGCAGCTAAAAATCATAGTGACCTAAGTCAATATTTTGCTATTTTTTATAAAATAGTGTTCTGTGTTTAATGTTGTAAGCTAATTATGCTTTTTCAAGTTATGAAAATATATTACAATAGAGAATAAAATTATAACTTAAGTAATTATAAAATTAAAGCGATTATATTGTTAAGAGTTTAAATATGTAATTAAATCTACATTTAATCTAAGGTAATATATGTACATAAATAGAAACACATAATTAATGATCATATTACTTTAAATTTTGAATCCCATTTTGCAATGTATAAATATAATTTTTGTCTTCCTTATATGAATTCTTCACTATTTCATATTCTGCAAACAAATCGTTAATATTTGTGTCATCGAAAAAAATGATTTTCAATAAATCAGGATAATCTTTAGTATTTTCCTCTAATGCATGATCTAATTCTGAACCTTCTATCCATTCATTCATTTCTTGGAGTTTATTTTTTCTGAAACAAATTATTGAAATTTACTTTTAATTCAACTTAACAAAGAAGTTTTTGGTAATAGTGAGCAATTTGGTCAGTATCTCCAATTTTTTTCATATTATAATATGTTGAATGGTTATATGGTTATTTAGAAAGCCAAACTATAATTTAAAAGATGTCGCAAACAATTATAAGTACTTTTAGTTTTGGATTAAAACTAAACTTAATCCTATCTGTATAAGTGCAAATTAAGTAAAAAAAAAAGATAAACAGTAAACACTTAAAAAAGAAGCTTAATATTTATTTAAAAAATAGTCAAATAACAAAAGAATAACAAATGAAAAAATGAAACTTCGTAGTTTCGCCTGCATTGTTGTCGGTGTCTAGCTTATTTGGTTGGTTTTTGACTCCTTGGGTTAGAGTTAGGTTTAGGTTTAGTGAACGAATCGCGAAATACAAATGACAAGATTCAATATTCAGTTTGGGTTAGATTTAAGTTAGGTTTAGTTTTAGTTTAAAATTAAAAGTATTTATAATTGTTTGCAGTAGTTTTTTAAATGATATTTTCCCTTTTTAAAGAATATCTTTCAACACATTACAACAGCATGGAAAAAATTAAAGATACCGATCAAGTTGCTTACTATTATGAAGTTCACTTTATGTTATTGTAACGTAAATAAAATTTCAATATTTACTATATTATAAATGAACAAAGAAAATCTTCTAAATTAAGGTTTCAGAAAAATATATTTTTCACAAAGAATGTAAACTATTCATTATATATTTAAAATATTTTATTTTCAAAGTACAAAAATATAGTATATATTATATTATTTTATTTTGTTTCTAAAACCTAAATTTATAATTTTAGCTTTCATTCACATACACATACGAATGAAATTAGTAGATTTTAAATGAATTAAAAGACTTAAAAATATTCGAAGTAACTTACATTTGAACATCCTCGTTTGAAAGAACGTTGACATTATTTACATTTTCGCAGAACCATTTTAAAAATGGTTGTAGCGAAGGTTTGTCGCAAATTTTATCTAATATTTCTGGTGTAACAACGTTCGAAAGTTCCGAACGTAAATTTCGAACTTTATCATACAGAACTTTACCAGATACGTCCATGATCACCATCAGGAACACGGTTATATGTATGTAAAACAAGTCTGGACGGTCGTATACATACACTGTACATATGGTCTTGATACTTATATACTGATGGTATAGAAGAAATCATCCGAAAATTCAGTCGTGAAAAATCTACATTGAAAAAAAGAAGGTGCTCGTTCTGTGCACGTATGGCATTCTGAATATCTTAAACAGAGACACAGACTATGTTCCATTGTACTATGTATGTAAGTTGGTAGCACTGCAACATACACGTGGGTAGAAGTGTCGTACGTAACCAGTATACGTAACCAGATTTATGTAGTGTATATTTATTTTATTTTATTTTATTTTAAACATTTTATGTTATAATTTGGAAGAATATAGAAATGTTGATTGAACCGAAATTGACAAATACGTCAACAAATTTTGGCGAACCTCCAGAAAAGCAGAATCCTGTAAATATCTATTTTTCTTTTACGATTACTATAACCATAAATATAATTCAAAAATATTAAGTTTAATTAAATTTCTTTATATATCTCAGTTGTTGCAGAGTTTAGGTGCTCCGCACATAGATTCTTTTAATTATATGCTAGAAGATGGCCTGTCTGAGGCAGTTAAAGACAATCCATTTGTTTATATTCATCTGCCAAATGAAGACAAAGTAGCATTATGGATCGACGATGTATCTATTCATCAACCAAATATTCCATCTGGTGCAATTGGGGTGAAGAATCATAAAATCTATCCTACAGAATGTAGACAACGAGGATGTACTTATAAAGGAAAGATAACAGTTAAATTAGGATGGTCTATCAATAATAAAGTGCAAGAGACGCTCGAAAGGGATTTAGGAGAAATTCCAATTATGGTTAAAGTATGTAATATAGTTACGCAAAATAAATTGCTCAATTATATTTTATTTGCGTTTAATGTTACAGTCTAATAGATGTCATTTAAATAAGATGAGTCCTAAAGATTTAGTTGCTCATGGAGAACATGAACAAGAATGGGGTGGATATTTCATTATTAAAGGCCTTGAGAGGATTATAAGAATGTTATTAATGACAAGGAGGAATTATCCTATTGCTATTAGAAGATCAGGCTGGAAAGCTCGTGGCATACAATTTAGCGATCTTGGGTTGCTATTAAGAAGTGTACGAGATGATAATACTACAGCTGTACGTGTTCCAAATCCAGTTAAATTTTTTATAAATTAAAACTATGTTACTACATCATTATATGTTTTACAGAATAATACTTTACATTATGTAACTGATGGCTCAGCAAAATTAATGTTTTCATATAGGAAAGTTTTATACTATGTTCCATTGATTTTGATGTTAAAATGCCTGGTTGATGTTTCGGACATTTTTATTTATAATGCATTAACAGCTGGATGTGAAGATGATTTATATTACAAAGGTTGTATTTTAAATATGCTAAGAGCTGTACATGAACAAGGTTTAAATAGTCATGAAGAATGCAAAGCTTATATAGGGAGAATGTTTAGAATAAAGCTTTTTGAATTACCTCATGATGCTACTGATATAGATGTTTGTGACTTTATAATTAAGTAAGTTTAATTAATGAAGTGAGAAATTTAAATTAATTTATGTTATTAACATATATCATTTTTAGGCATTGTATAGCAATTCATCTTCATGATCCACTGGATAAATTTTATTTACTCACATTTATGACAAAAAAGCTATTTGCTCTTGCAAATAATAAATGTGCCGTAGAAGGTGCTGATGCTGTGATGATGCAAGAATGTTTACTGGGTGGTCATTTATATTTGCAAGTATTGAAAGAAAAATTATATAGTTGGTTGACTGGTCTTAAAATGGGTATTTTGAAACGTGCAAGGAGTGCTGGCAATAGGTACACCTTAAATGTTCGTAAGTATTTTCAAAAATTAATTTAAAGATTATAAATCTATATTACAATTATAATTGCTTTGCATATGTATATAGAGGAAATGTTAAATGTAATGAAACATGGAAATTCGCTGGAATCACAAATGGAAAATTTTTTATCCACTGGAAATTTAAGATCATCAACAGGTTTAGGATTGATGCAAAATACAGGTCTCACAATTGTCGCTGAAAATATTAATAGAATGCGATACATGAGCCATTTTCGCGCAATACACAGAGGTTCCTTTTTCCAAGAAATGAGAACCACAGAAGCTAGACAATTATTGCCAGATGCGTGGGGTAATATTTTAGTACATTAGGTTGTTTCAAAAATTTCTTTCGTTTTATAAGGAAATAATAGATGCATAACATTTTGTTTTATATTACTTTATTCAATTATGTACGATCCAGTTTGTTCTATTACTACAGTAATATTTGTTTATTAACTTGTAATATTTAAACAAATTTTGCTTTATTAATACAAGAATAATAATAATAATTTGTTGTAATATTATAGGTTTCATTTGTCCTGTACATACACCTGATGGTGCACCTTGTGGTCTTCTTAATCATTTAACGATGAATTGCATCATTACGAAACATACTAATCCAAAATTGAAAGCTAATGTTCCCATCATACTAATGGATCTTGGAATGATTCCACTGTCAATTGCTGATAACTGGAAAAAGTCTTACATTGTAATATTGGATGGAAAATTAATAGGATTAATAGACGATAATATAATTTCAAGAGTAACAGACAAGCTACGATTGCTTAAAATAAAAGGCGAAGAGGTAACTTCGTAATTTCTTAATTCAGTACAACAAACTTTTTTTCTTTTATTATTTATATTTAGGTTCCGTGTACAATGGAGATAGCACTGGTGCCAAAAAAAAATGTACCAGCACAATATCCAGGATTATATTTATTTACAAATCCAGCTCGTATGATGAGGCCAGTAATGAATTTAGCCGCCAAAAAGGTGGAATATATAGGAACATTTGAACAAATTTATTTAAATATCTGTGTTACACCTGAAGAAGCCTATGAAGGAGTAATATATTATTTTTCTCATTTTTTCAAAATAATTTTTTTGCTTTGCTATTCATTTATTTATAAAAATGTTATTTACTATTACAGTTGACATCACATCAAGAATTATCAAAAACGGCTTTCTTAAGTAATTTAGCAAGTCTTATCCCAATGCCGGATTGTAATCAAAGTCCACGAAATATGTATCAATGTCAGGTAAAATTATGCAGAAAGTTCGCAATTGTTTATGACCTATTAACAAACTTTTATAAATATTTTTTTTAATGTTTCCATTAAACAAATGTTAACAAAGAATGACATGTTAGTGAGCATTTGTTACTAATTTATAAATAGCACCATTTCCTAAGATGATAGTTCTTTATTTCCACAGAAATAAAGTTTGACGTATCAAAGCATTCATAAAGTTTAGTAAAATTATCACATAATTATTAACTACTATTTATATTATTAATTACTGAAGGGGTTTGTAAATATGTATTTCTAGTACGTTCGGTGTATATACACCTTAAGATTTTTTACAAATCTTTTTTGCTTGAAAGTAATAAATTAGCGAACTTCCAAATAATAAATTCCGCTGTTTTTCAGATGGGTAAACAAACAATGGGCACTCCATGCCATACATGGCAATTACAATCTGAAACTAAATTATATAGGTTGCAAACACCTGCAACACCACTCTTTCGGCCAGTGCATTATGACGAAATTAATCTTGATGATTTTGCTATGGGTACTAATGCAATCGTTGCCGTTATTTCTTACACAGTAAGTACAACCGAATATATATGTTGATTTTTAGATTGGTGTGTATGAAACATATATATATTCTAAATATTAGAATTATATATTATATTTTAACATCTACAGGATGTCTTGATTAAGTGGAAATGATGAAATATCTTTTGAGGGATTAAAGTTATGAAAAAACTGCTTTTACAAAAGTTATTTAGCATACAGGGGGACATTAGCTAATGTAAATAATGTTTTAAAAGTGTAATAATGGGGGAGGCATTAAAGTTGAGTTAGGTTTTTTTAAACAAAACTCTGTACTTTTTTATTCATAGTATGATAGCACTCTAAGGATCTAATTTATGTTATTCTACTAGGTGGATTGATATCATGTGGTGATACAAATAAAAAAATATAGGTTTCCATTTAAAAATATGAACTTGACTGTAATACCTCCTCCACTAATACACTTACAAAAAAATTATCTACACCATTTAATGTCCTCTTATATACCAAACAACTTTTGTAAGAATAATATTTTGGTAATTTCAACTCCTCAAGAGATATTCCATATTTCCCAGTTAAACGAAACACCCTCTACATATATATATATATATATCAAAAATTCTATTTTTTCAATGAGATTAAATTTGGTCAATGTTGGTGAAAAACAATAACAAAACTCTCAATTGCCTCTTTTTGTAACAGAGAATTAATTGAAAATATACTAGTATAGATACATATACTGTAATTGCTAAATTTATCATTTAGGAAAATTATATACATACATACATACATAATGATAGCAGAGTTCAATCTTGGTTCATGAAATTCAAAGGTTTGATTTTTCATTACAAAATAAAGTAAGGGCGAGACCGGAAAATATATTATTGACAATCATATTTTAAGAAAAATGTTTTAGTTCTGAAATATAGATGACATTTATATATCTTGAATAATGGAATTAATTAAAAGAGACAAGTATATAAAATTATACAAAAAGTACTTTGATTAAATATGTGATATTTTGAAGAAACTTTTAAATTGCTGCAAAGATGAAAGTTTTATTTGAGGAAACATTTTGTATTGACCGATCTAATAATTTTTAAACACTGTTACTTATTTTGTTAGGGGTATGATATGGAAGACGCGATGATCATAAACAAAGCAGCGCACGATAGGGGTTTTGCACATGGAATGATTTATAAATGTGAATTCGTAGATTTAAAAGATCAGAAAAGTTATTTTGCAAGGAATCCTGATAAACCTGATCTCGCAGAAAAATTAGACGTTGATGGCCTTCCTATTTTAGGTACAATGATTTCAGAAGGTGATATCTATTATTGGTAAGTTTTATTCATGGAATTATTAACATTTTCAATAATTTTTTATTTTATTTAAAATGAAATACATCTTTTTTAATAGTTATTACGATGCAGATCAATCAACATATGTTACTGGTAAATATCATGGGAAGGAGGCTGCTTATGTTGATACTGTAAAACTTTGTGGAACATTACATAGTCATATTCCACGTAGAGCTTGTATCACTTTTCGTATTCCAGTAAGTAAAATATCAATTTATATCTCTTGAATTGATGATCTTTGAAAATTGGATGTCAATGTCAGGGATATTTTCCAAATGTTTTTATTTTACTATTACATATTTACTGTCTATCATCTATTTAACCATTAACTATTATATATGTTATCAATTGTGTAAATCTTTACAATTATTAATTTGTAATTGTATAACTTACTTTTTTTACTCTTTCCTCTTTCTTTTTTCTAATTTCCTCAGTATACACCCTATCTTTTCCTTCTTCGTTGAATATCTCTCCTATACCAATCTCCCTTTCTAATTCTTTACATTTTCTTGTCATGTGTGTTTTAAATCTTCGCATTTATCCCCATTCTTTCCTTTTACTCCCCTCCTAATATTTGCTCTACCTCTCTATCAATCTGCATCTCACTTGTGTCACTAACTGCTCTTTTTCCTCACAGTTGCACTGTCCTTACATATTTATATTTATATTATATCTATATCTTTGGCTATACAGACTTTGATTTTGCAATCTTGTTATATTTGCACTTTCTTGTCTCTTACTCTAAACTTGAGATGTTATACCCTCTTTCCATTCTTTCCTGTGCTCCCATTATACTAAGCCCATTCTTCTTCAGATATTCTTCTCTTTCCTTAGCACTTCCTTTCCTCCTGCACACCCCACAGCTCCATACTATATATGACTACTCCCATCACCAACAAATTAAATAGGAACATTCTTAATCTGAAATTATCTCTAAAATTTCTTTCCCTGATTTCCCATATCTGGCTAAGTGTATGACATTCGCACCTTTTATATTTCCTTTTATATATTTTACCATGCTTCCATCCCTCTACATTAGTACACCTAAATACGCGAACTCCTTAACACTTTCTGTCCTTGTTCCTTTACTCTCTCTTCCTGTGCCCTGAAGAGAAGCTGTATTTAAGCATAAATTTTTATTTTAAAAATTATTTGTCAGATCGAATTGTTCTTCCTTTTTTTAATTTAAAAGATTTGATATTCGAATAGTATTTTCTTATGTTAAACAATTAATCTTGAAATGTTAAAAATTACAAACACACTTCTATTTTGCAAATTTTCTACATTTCCAATTAATTTTTTTACATAAGAATGATTGTACTAGTTGCTTGTACCACTTATTGTGTGATAGTCCTGTATAGTAATTTCTGTAAAGTATAAGAATGTTAACATAAGGATTCCAAATAAGAATTTCGAATTTTTTAGCGTAATGCAAATGTTGGAGATAAATTTGCTTCGAGGGCAGGTCAAAAGGGTATCTGTTCACAAAAATGGCCTGCAGAGGATCTACCATTTACAGAAACAGGTTTAATTCCAGATATTGTTTTTAATCCTCATGGTTTTCCAAGCCGTATGACAATAGGTAAAATTAATTCTTTTTAAACAGATGTTAATATTCGAAATATTTGCTTCTGTATTTATTGTAACTATTTAAATTGCATATTTAATAGCTATGATGATCGAGGTGATGGCTGGAAAATCTGCAGCCATTCATGGATTGGTGCATGATGCGACATCGTTTAGATTTAACGAGGATGAGACAGCTGTTGAATATTTTGGAAAATTATTGGAACGCGGTGGTTATAATTATTATGGAACAGAAAGAATGTATTCAGGAATAGACGGAAGAGAAATGACTGCTGATATATTTTTTGGAATAGTACATTATCAACGATTACGTCATATGGTTTCAGATAAGTGGCAGGTTGGTAGAGAGAATTAAATTCTTTATAATAAGTTAAAATGTGTCTTTTTATCTATTGTTTTATCATGTTTACAGGTGAGAAGTACTGGACCAATTGATGTTTTAACAAGACAGCCTATAAAGGGTAGAAGGAGGGGTGGTGGTGTTCGCTTTGGAGAAATGGAACGAGATTCATTACTATCTCATGGTTGTTCGTTCTTACTTCAGGATCGTCTTTTCCATTGTTCAGACAAAACTACCGTAAGTTAATTTAAATAATAGAACATATAATTGAGACATTAAGAGAAAATGGACTAACCCACATTTTTTCTTTTTAATGTAAGTTTATAGTATCAATTTATTGCAATAAGCTACATTAGTCATACAAAAGCAGAGAAATTCATTCTTTCTCAAATTAAACCCAGATAGTATAATAAAATCAATTGTTACATTTAATATTTTATGCTAAAAACGATTTTATGCTAAAAACACTGAGTGAATTACTCAATTTGCTGAGCAATGGCAATAGTTCACTTTTGATGCTATTCCATGCACAATTGATCATTTTTGTTTAATTTTTATTCAAATTTGAAATATATTGTAATTTATATCAAAATGGGAAGGATTTAAGTTATCATTTTGCTGGTATCGAAATTTTTTAAAAAATACAACTTTTCAAAATTGTCATTGTTTGCTAACTTTTATAAAACTACCTCCACAAAAGAATATTTATTTACGCAACTATTAATCATACGAATTTCACTTTTTTTAGTCTTATAAATTACCCATTTAATTTTATATTTATATAATATTATTCGCAAAAGAAAACAAATTCGTAATCAAAATAAAAATACCTTTATATTGATTATTTTGAACAAAAATTTATTTTTATGATAAAATTTGATTAATTACATGTAACATATATGAAAAAGATACAATTATTTTATATAAAGAAAAAGGAATTATTTTAATATTATTTTTATCATTATACTAAATATAATAAAAATATAAAACACATATAACTAAGAAATATAAAAATAATTACATACTCTGGTACATATAACAGTAAGTCTAATTTTAAATTATTTAAATGTCTAAGCATAAAAATATTCTTAGTACCATTTCTTTCCAAGTCTCTGATTTATTTTGCATTAGTTAATACTTGTAAGAGATGTAGATAAGATTCATGTAAAGAGAACATCTCGCAATAATTACAGCTTTACATTGCCACCGATAAGTCTATTATGAACACATATTTCTTTTTTTTTCTTTTAATTATATAAGCATACATTTAATTAATAATAACGTTATTGTTTCAGACTTTAGTTTGTAAAAAATGTGGAACGTTATTGGGTCCGGTAATGGAAATGGCTCTAAGTGCATCAGGATTAAATGACAAGACAAAATGTCGTCTTTGTGGTGATGATGAATCTGTGAGAGAAGTTGACATACCATATATTTTCCGATATCTCGTAACGCAATTAACGTCTTGCAATATTAATGTAAAATTGTCATTTGCGGAGAAATGAAAATAAACGAAAATATAATGCATATATTTTTCTATTTTCTTTTAGTGATAATAGTTTATTTTTCTTAACATTTCATAAACATTTTACTTACAAATTCCATAAATATTATTCTAGAAATATATTTATCCCGTTATTAAATACTTTATAACAGTTATGTACATTTCTTGATTTATTGGATTTGACAACATGATGAATCATATGTTTATTGGAATATATATTGTTCTTTTACTATCTACAGATAATTACATTAGAATGCAAAGTAATTTTTATAATATAATTCCAATACTGAGAATGTTTTTCTCATATCGATTTTTATACGCAAGTGTACAAGCAGTTGGACAAGCAAGTATTTAAGTAAATAATATGAAAACAAAGGCAAAGTATACAGACTTGAATCGAAACTTACATAGCTTATATACTTGTTTATGCTTTCGTTGGGATTTGTGCTCCAGGTTTTGCTCCTGGTGCATTTGATCCAGTTTGTTCTTTCTCCAGTTGCTTTCCTAAATATTCCCTATAAATAAAATACCAAACCATTTACATTATCAAATGTTACGACTTTTGACAATAATTTAGTACAAATTTTGTCTTGTATATAGATGTTTCAATTACACACCAATTGTGTACCATGAGTTTCTGGACTGCAAGAAGAGCTTCGTATCTTACATTAGGATCTTCATGTCCTAAAAGTTGCATTACTCGCTGTTTACCTCCAAGTTGCTCTATTATACTGGAATAATTTCAAAAATGATTTCAGTAAATCGTTTTTTAATGTGTAAGTAAAAAAGTTTCATTGAACGTACTGTTTACCACGTGGATAATGTCTTACGTATTCTCCTACATCGAAACTAGCTACGCTGAGAACTAAGGGATCTTTACTAGTTTCTAACAGATGCACCAGAATACGCAGTAACTCGTAATTCTTTTCATTTAGTCGATTAGCATTTTCTCGCCAGAATTTGCCAGATTTATGAACGGGAGACCATTCAAGACGTCCCGATTTCACTTCGGTCGAATATTCGTCAAACGAACTTAGGTCTTGAACAGATGCTTGTAATTTATCATTCAAGAATTCAATATCATCGGTGATATCTTCGTCGTCAAATTTACGTTGTCCAAGGATCGAAAGTTGTTTCAGTACCTTGCACTGTACCATCGCGATGCAATGTTCTTTAGCAACTTGTCCATCCTCTACTTTCTCAATCAGGTTCTATGGAGCATTAAAAAAGAATAAAGTAATAAAAATAGAATATGTATTAAAAAAAAAGTATAGAAAATTTTACAACTGTGGATTGATTAATTAATTACTGTATCTTTTTATAATGAATCTACAAAAATGTAAATTTTAAGTGTCTGTTAATCAGAAAATCAGTCATACATAGATTGTTTTAATAAAGATTTAATTAATAAATTATTTACTGCTGAATATGAAAGCTATGAAATTTCACCCTTGTATTTAGATTTTAACAGGAATCAATACCATGTCATTAAAATGTTATGAATAGTGAGATGTAATTTTCTGCTACATTTACGAGAATATTGCAGTTCAAAAATAAATTAGGATTTGAAAATGAAATATCATAATTTCTATACCAAACAATATATGTACACAGACCAAAATCAAATAATGATATACTTAATATTTCTATCTTTTTCTTTTTCTTAAGATATACAAAGACCATTTTATAGAAATGATTGGTGTACAGTAGATCGCTTATTGACAGACATTCGAATTTGAATTTTTGAAACATTATATATATAAAAAATTATATAGCTATAAACTATAAAGTGAATTAAGCATATGTAAAAATGTTTTTTTCATTATTTCGTATCACCTCTCTTATTGTAACTGTAATTTTGAAACATTTAACATATTAACACTCGCGGACACTTGTAAAATTGAAATGGCACATAGAATCACACATATATCCCAGAAAACTAGACAGGATTTCGAAACTTGTTGGTATTTTTTCATATCAATTAGCATCCGTATATGTTGTTGTTAATAAAAACAATATTAGACGGCTACAGCCGTCTCGTTAGTGGAAAGATTAAGTAACTTACCCTAAATACTGCTAAAATAATGCGAGTTACTTTCTCCTTAACAGAATCACTTAAAATGTCCGCCAATATAGGAATGACACTAAATCTAAAATAAAAATTTTATGTTATATTTTTAACAACTGTTTGAAATGCAGTTACACTTATGCAATATAGATATATGCAATACGTACTTATTCATTTTCTCTGCAAGCAAAGGATTAAAAGTGAGTACCCATATACAGAATATCAGTTGATATTGTACTTGGAAATTTACTCTGCCTGTCAGAACACTCAGTAAAGTAGAAATTCCATCAACTGACACGAATGCGAAACGATACTCATCTATGCGAAGCATCATTTGTAAACAACGTGCCACGGACTGAATGTATTCATTATTCTGAATAAACACGATGGTATATATAATAAAAATATAATTGAACAACAAGATTGAAATTTAAATTATGTGTGTGCACCAAAAAAGTAAAATAAAAAGAAATCATTATGCAAACCAAATGCGAATGTATTCTTATATGTACAAAACAAGAACGATTTATATTAACGATAAAATCTTATCAGAGATGCACAGGCATCCAGCAGTAGTAATTTCTATTTTAAATAAAAATAATTTCGTATAAAGAATATTACATATGGTTATCATAATGTTTATTTATTTTTATATTCAATTGTATTCTGTTTGCAATTATAACCCTTTGTACCTCGCGCTATCTTATGTTTAACAATTGATAGGAAAGTTTAGCTGTATGACCTTTTCGTGTTAATACATACTTAATTATTATGAGACTAACCAGACTTTGTAGTTCATGTAGCTCATTTGCTTCTTTGTCTACAGTGTTGCCTTGTTCTACTCCTGTATGAAAATTTGTATCCTGAGGAACCTCAAGCTAAAACCCCATATATTTAAATAATTGCAATCACTTTCTATCGCTTTACTGTGTAAGCTACAGTATGCCTATATTTTTAATGTATAGTTAGTAGCATTTGATCTAAGGCGATTTATTGGCATTTGTATTTATATACTTTAGCAGACTTTTATAAATTCACTTATGTGAAAGTTATATATATAAAATTTGTATAAAATATATAAATTGTTACAAATTTCACTTATTGGTATAATTAAGAAGAAATAATATATAAAAATATACAAATGAACAAATGAACATAATTTTGAGATTAATTAATGAATTATATTATACAATATTTGAGTTATAATTTACACATATACAGGATGAAGCAGGCAATTGAAATTACTTCATAATTACATATTCTGCAACGCATCAAGTTATATTCTCCTTGAAAACATTCCAACTTATCAACAAAACAAATATAAAAATATTTTATGTAATAATAAAGAAGTAGTTCCAATTATGTTCTCCATCCTATATGGTAATAATGGAAACCAACACCATTGTGTACACACACATAATTATATTATATAAAAAAGAAAAGCTAAGCTAGTGCTAATAAATTAGAAGCATGTACAATACTGCGTTAATATTATGATGAAAAATACACTTATAATGGTACACAAATATATTTTATTTTTAAACTATGTTCATAATTGTTAAATCGTGTAATAAAATGATTATATATCTGTTAACTTACACTGAGTTTTAATTGATCCTTTAACCATGTCAAGTAGAATTGAAGATCTGTCTTTTCCATTAGATCGTGACTCCAGCAAGCAAGTTTGGCAATAATTCGAGAGGTCATATTCATTATAAATCCATCTTGTCTATTTAACAAGTTCAAGAAAGGGCCCCATACTGATTCACGTTTGCGACTTGAATGTTCTCTGAAGATTTCTACACGACTTCGATCTTCCTAAAATATATTTGAAAACATTTAATAAAAATAAATCACATATTACAAGAAAACTCAATTTATGTGAATTCCATTTATTCAAATGAAATGAGTTTTTATTATTTCAACTATTGCCGCGTATAATTTCAGTTATATAAACTCTTAGCTTGAATATAAATAATTTTATATTATTAAAAAGAAAAAAGGTAAATATACGATTTGATTCAGTTATAAATATAAATGTGAATTTCGGTTATTTGAATAAAAAATTTTAGATAATGAAAAAAATTAGTACACTTTTATTTATTACAAATGATTCAGTTATATCAAGCATTTTACCTTCTGATGAATTTGGATGAAGGGTACTTTACTACGTTTTAATTTATGTGATTTGATGTACCTGAAGCATATCGTCAATCATTGTAAGGATGTATTGTATAGTTTGGTCTTTTGAAATATGACCAAGTAAGTTAAGAAAAGTTTTAGCAGCTTGATGTGGATTTTCTTTAAGTTTTGCATCCCGTACACTAGCATCATTTGTATCAAAAGCCACTATAAAATCATAATCTTCTTTTGATATCATATGAGACCTATAAAACATAGAATATTAAGTGTTATTTAATACATTTAATTTATATATATATATATATATATATATATAAGATTTTATAGATTATTCGAAATAAAATTTTATGAAATATTTACATATATATATATATATAGTAATATTTTGATATTAATATTTAAAACGACGGTGTTCTTACTGTTGATACGATTGCCACTTGATTTGTTGATTCCTAATATCAGCAGCTTGTTGCTGAAGAATGCTCGTAGCTGCTAGCATATCTAAAAAGTTTTAAATGTTATTGTTATTTATTGTTAATAAACAACATGTAATCATGCAAATAAAAGAATAAAACAACAATGCAAACTTGTGCAGATGCTTATAGTCTTATGTTCAGGATAACAAGTATACATAAAAATATGACACAAATATAATATATGATTAACAAAAATAGATTACTTAAATAACAATAAATATCGTTAGCTTATAGAAAAATGTGTCTTACAAATCTTTTTCAAATTATTATAAAAAGAATGAATGTCTTTATCATGACATAAGAAAGAAACTTCTGTGAAATGGCATATACAGTAAAAAATTGAATATAGTTCCGTACATATTAGCAATTTATCATTTTTTTTTTTTTGAGAAATGAATAAAATTAAGACGCAAATAAAAGCAATATAATGCTTGTAAATCATATAAACACAGCACATTATTGGGAGGGGCAATGTCAAATTAAGAAATAAATATGTATGTTTAGGTCAATTACCAATTTTTTCATCCGGTAAAGCCGGTATCATTTCTTTAATGTTCACACGATCAACCATTTTTGTTGTTGTTCCTTAAATCCTGTATAATTTATTTAATATTTGAGTTGCAGAGAATTAAGGTCGTGCTGTCGTAAATTTGCACCTCCCTTAACACTTGGGTCACAAGACTGATATATTACCAACTCGTTAGAACTGGATAAAAAATTTCCCTAACAGCTAGTAAAATTCAAATATTTCTAGTTAATGTGATATTTGATGTTAACAGAGAGGAAATTCGGTACTCAGAAAGGATCATGTAAACAGGTTTCGACCATAGAGATAGGGATATAAAGATGCGAGAGATACGAGATACAAACTGAAAAAGTAATATAGAAATAGGAAGAGAACGTTGTACAAAGGTCTCTTGTGTTCTTATCTTATAACGCATGCACATTCTTCCAGTAAATACGAAAGTGTAATAACGATCAACGAGTAGCGTCAGTGTGTATGCCGGATTAGACAAGAAGAGAAGGGACCTCTACACAGCGTTATCTTTCTATTGCCATATCGCATCCACTTACACGGTAATATATGACCGCGTACTTTATCTTTATATCTCTATACGTATATACGATCGTACTCTACGTTAATGAGTGGAGTGGCTGGTTTTACCAGTTATCACTCATTACTTTACATACCTTGAATTGTAATTGAAATATAGGAATTATAATTTGCATTACAAGTATTACTTTCAATAACCTTATTCAATAATCAATGCTCACATAACTGACGTGTTTCTGGAATTATACTCCTTTCTTACCAATTATTATCTTCCACCCTTAGCTTTATCCTTACTTATATTTGCATACATTTTTTATAAAGATTATATTATATACTATATAATATACTAAAAACATATAATTTAGAGTACAAAGGTTCTCAGACTTCAAATACATAACTATGTGTATGTATTATTGTTTAAAATCTTTTTATTACTTTCTTATTCCTATGAGGATAGTTATTATATAGTAGAGATGTTAATATGAAAACATTTGAGAACAGAAACTTTTTACATATTAACGGTTCTAATTTCTTTACTTTAAATTTGATCAAAATGTCAGTAATATTTACATGTCTTTTTTACAATGTAATATTGATATACGAATCTGATTTTTCTCAGGATTCCAATTTCTGCATATATTTAATATTTACTGTTATTTATTATCCTAATTATCCATCTTTCATATTTTTTCAAGTTTTACAGTGCAAAGTATAAAGATATATTGTTGGAGCGTTCGCGGAGAGACGCGGTCGCGGTAGATCCGTCAACGAGAATCGTAAATTTCCGTTACGATTAGATAATCGACGCGACGAAACGAACGATCCCCTATTCGTTTAGGATTTCGTTTAGGATTTCGTTTAGGATTTCGTTTAGGATAATGGAGGTGGTTGAACTGATTATAACACCGAAGTAACAGGTTACAATATAAACTTTATTCCAATAACTTTGTAGACATAGACAGTTACGCTCGGTGCGTATAGATATAAGTTAAACAGATGACCGATCTAAGGTTGATAAACCAGTCAAGACATTGACTGGTGAGCATCGAATGAAAAAACAAGTCAAGAGGTGTTGACTGATCAAAGGATGACTAAAGTGAAACTAGCGAAGTTGTCTGATGATGCTGTCGCAGACGAAAACTATTGCCGGGGTGCTGGTCGCCCTACCACCGATGGCTCGCGGGTGGAAATGAGCGTTGATCATGGGAAACCTAACCCCGACCTTCCCATTTTTTTACCCGATGGAACAATAACCATAAGGAACGTCTGGATGGTCGTCGCCTTAACGATAAAATAAAAATGTTTAGTTTTATGGCAGTTCCTTAGGATTATCGCGGTCCGATGAATTATATTTGCAGAGTTAACGACCGCCTCGACCGAGAGATGGATTCTGATTTACGTCAAGAGTCATCGGACGTAACATATATTATATATAAATCCTAAATCCTAAATCCTAAATCCTAAATCCTAAATCCTAAATCCTAAATCCTAAATATAAATATAAATAAAATGAAGAATTTTGAAGAAAACTATTTGAAAGAATAATATAAGAAACAATTTCCGGGGTACTAAAATTGATTTTCATGTTAATTTTATATAAGAATCAAATTACGTCTTTGAATTGGAAAATATGGGAAATTAATTCAACAGTAAGAACAGAATACGATACTTTATAAAAATTTCTTTATTTCGTATTGAACATGTTGTATGTATAAAATTATCCTCTAATTGCGTTTAAATAGCCATCTTTCTATATTGGGAATATGAAGTATTTTCGTGATTATAATATTTTCGCAATCTGTTTTCATCCGATTAACTGACTTGACAAGCAAATATTTCTGTCGATAATCCAAGTCATTCGGCTGTCTTACAGAAATTATCGTGTTCTTATGAAAAGAAAAAGGATTATTATAAAGAAAACACGAAATACGATAGTATAGGAGGAAAAATGAATGCAAGTCAGTTGATCGTGCATGATATCTTCGTTCATTAATATCTTTGCATGTGATATAAAAATTTTCTCCGCTCTGTTTGATAATCCTATTAACGATTACATATTAAACTATGCGCAAGTAATATTTATTATTTCTAGCATACGATTTCTTTAGTTTCAACACGCACATGTACATATATGTGTATTAATCATTATATTGTAATGTACTGTATTTAAGCTCTTTGATCGATGTATATTAACGAATTCTAGAATTTCGAGTGCATATGTATATTGTCATAATTGGCGAAGAAATGTTGACCAATTTTGTTATTATTGTTATTATATAATTAATACTATATCTTTGCAAACGGAAGACGGAAGATTATTATTGTTATCATCGAAGTTTTAATCGAATCGAGGATCAGTGAAATAAAACTGTGCTTAAACTAAAGTTTTCGTCAGAGTTGAGTGGACATGAAACAAAGTTGATCAAGCTATAAACGTCTGGATATGTTCCTTTGTTTGTTTTTTCTTTTTTCTCTTTTTTTTCTTTTTCTTTTTTTTTTTTTATCAAATTTAGATCAAAATCGACAATTTTTTTTAACGATTTAAATATAAATATAACGTCATTATAATTTTATTCCGCGCACTTTCGTTTAAATTAATGTTACGCATTCACAGATATTTTCTTTCTCGTGCACGTACTTTTTTCTTCTCTTTTTCCTACGCTTAAATTTATTCGTTTATCAGACTCATCAATCTCTTCGTCCCTCTCTATCTTTTATACATACGTTACAGAAAAATATTATTCCGTACTTTTATATTTACAGCAGTGTCATATAATTTATATGATTTTCTCCTAATTGGTAAAAAACTTTCGATCTAAAATAAATTTCTTCGTTCTTTCGTATAAATAGTTCGTTAAAATTTAGCACTACCATATACAGAATAATCGAAACGATAAACTAATTCAAAGTGAAAGACTTTACTGGTTGTTTAATTTTACTTTTATAATTGTTTTAGCTACCAATCGATCTTCTTTTTATTCAATGTATGATTAAAAGATAGTTTAATTATGGTAGATGTAAAATATAATATATAGCAAGATACGCGATATAATTATATTTGTTGGATTTCGTATCGATAAAATAAAATAGAGGAAATTCTCAATTTCGATAATCGTTTCGTTAAAGAATCCTTCATTGACTAATAATTATAATCAGACTGTCGGTTGTTGGTTTTATATATTTATATTATCTCTATACGATGTTCTTAATATAATTCTTTTCGCGTCTACCTCGCATTACGAAAGGATTAAAATATTCAATTTTATCGAAGGCACAAATATTTCAGTAATTTTTTTCTTCATAGTATTTCACTAACTAATGTACTAATAATACTTCTTTTAGCGGGAGAAGTTCTATTTATACAATATTTATTCGTTATTAAAAATTGTAAGCTGAATGGTGTGCACATTCTTTACCGCAAAATCCTCCGTATTTTTCACCATAATATAGCTTTTCCTTTTCCATTCGAATAATTACAATGGCAATAACTAATTGTTCGATCTTGTTTGTTATTCAAATACTAAGTATTAAGAACTATTTAAAAAGATTTCTTGGAAATAGAGAAGTCGGCCTCTACTACTTTCCAGGGAAGAAAATCTAATTACGAAAAATTATACACCGAAGAGGATGTAACACGTTCAATGACTAACAAAACAAGCGAATATCTTTTGAACGAGAAACAGAATATGAATTTGATCAATTCGACGAGGAAACGAAACTTTACAAACAAAATCTCTCACGATGCACACAATATCGTACGTTTACACAGAGTGTTTCGTTAATATCGATAAACAAGAGGTTTATTTTATCAAATCTATCTGAATATCTTAAAGACAAACTTCTATTTATGTTTTGTATCGTAATAGTACAAAATTGAAATGAAAACGATCGAAAGTGTCTTTGTCGTGTCTTTTATCATATTTATCGAACACTCTGTATACGACAGTAAGGTCGATCTACGCTTTCTTTTTTCCGCACGAGGAAATCTGCTATAAAGATGGGAAGACGATTCTTACGTGTTTAAATATTAAAGATTAAAGATTAAATATCGCATGTTGTAATATTCCTATCGATCAAAATCAAAAGAAACTTAATTGCTGTGTTAATAAAAAGAATAATACGTTGATATGACAGTCTCGATCTATAGTACCAACGATAGAGATGAGTATTTCTCATTTTAAATAGGAAGCTCCAGCTCCTCCATTTTACGACTAATTTTTTCTAAAAAAATTTTACATTTATTCAAAATAAGAAATTGCACCAGTTTACAACGAAAGCGCAATTTTTCATTATACTTTTATAACTTTCATAATAATTTAATAATTTTCATTATTTAATTTTTTTGTTTAACAATGACAATATTAAACGAATAACAAATTAACTTTTCCTTTCGATAATTTATACTCCATGTATATAATTCAATTTTCCAAATATTGGAAATATAATTTTATATTCATTTTTTTTTATAAAAAAATCCTTAATCACTGGTACTAACATTCTAGTTTAGTCATTACGACAAAGGATACATACTTTTTACATAAACATAATAAACCAAACGTAAACTGTCTTAGTTTCTAAACAATAAAATAATCGTAAAATTTTAACAACAAACAAACGTCATTTTTATAAAAATCCGACAAAAATTTCACCGAATGTAACATAGAATTTGGAAACGCGTGTCTCAAAATAAAGTTCATTTGCAAGAAAAAGAATATCAGAGATCGTTTCACGCGGTTCGAAAAGATATATATATATATATATATACGTATCGAGCTATCGTACGAAATCTTTCATCCGTTGTCGGCGTGTTATTAAAACGTACACAGAGAATAAAAAAGAATGTATTTGCGTAATAGATAAAGATGATAATGTTCTGTTGATAAGCTAAATGTTATAACCTATTAATTATTACACGATTAACTGCTCTATAAGTAAACAATTGGTCGACTCATGTTTTAAGTACACTTCCATTACCGGGACATAAGACATCGTTCTATGTCTTATTTTTAAGTAAGCGCAGAACAATACAAAATACTGGTTGTTTTATTCTAATAATAATTATCAAGGTTAAAACTCTGTATATTCGTCGTTTACTTGAACCTACCTAATAAAATTTAGCATTTTTATGCTATTTGATGCCAACTCTCTCTCTCTCTCTCTCTCTCTCTCTTGTGCTCCCTTTCACTCTCTCTTTCACTCTTCCTTTCCCTCTCTCTCTCTCTCTCTCCCTCTCTCCCCCAATCAATCAATCAATCAATCAATCAATCAATCAATCAATCAATCAATCAATCAAACAATCAATCAATCAATCAATCTTTCTATCTCTGTACATTGATATTATTGTAAAAGTAAATGCTCTGCATCTCTGCTTCAATTATACTTTCAGTCTCTTTTGCATAGAAATATGCATGCTGAATATTTCGAGCATACCATAGGCCGCTTCGAAATTCGTTATGTTTCAAGGTGGAGTTGTATTATGCAACACCCCCGTGAAAGTAATTTCAATTTTAAAAAAAGAACAAAAACAAAAAAATATAGAGAAACGAAACGTCGTTTCTCATTTGCTTTATGCGTTAAACAGTGAACCTGTAATTAGTCTTACAAGAATGTAGTACCTTCACCCAGAACTAACGGTATCATGGACTGCGATGTTTATGGTTTTCTTTACATTTCTGTTACTCCTTGATTATTTAATACATCCGATTCCCTGAACTTATGCACCTCATAAGCGTGGAATCTGAAAAAATCATTCAACTTATATAAGTAAAAGATCTATTTTCCTAAATAGGTTTATATTTCCTATTACTTTAACCCTTTGCACTCGTACGTCGAGCGTGACTCGACGTCAGTTTTTATCTCAGCAGCTCCTTCGTCGAGTCCCACTCGACGTTCTTTTAGTGCCACACATCTTTGCGAAACGCGCGAAAGAACACCAGGATCGCATCCTGCAAATTGTTTCGAGATATATGATACATTTAAAAATTACAAAATACAACGATAGCGCGAATAAAACTGGTATTTAAGTGAAATTTTTTTTTTCTTCCTTTATTTATTTATATCGTCTTATTTTTTGGTTCAAGTAAATTTCAAATGAAACGCTTAAAAGCGTTGGGAGCTGCTGCTAACGAAATTGAAAATTCCGAGTACAAAGGGTTAACAGTTTATACAATTTCTTAGCTATTTGCGTATAATTGTATAACGTAACGAGAAAAGAAAAGAAAAGAAAGAAAAAGAAAAAAAAGAGAAAAGAAAATTTAATCGGATAATAATCAGCAGTTCTGTGCGATCGCACGATGCACGACCATGTGTATGAACACAGAAATGGCCTAAGAAATATCGGGCGAACCATAAACAATATCGCGAGAAAGCCTAGGTGCCGTTGTAAGTGCCAAAAGGGCGAGGGAGTCGTTACCGGGGGTGGGCTCGTTACCTGGAGCGTCGGGTGGTGAAGAGTCGAGTTGGAAAGTCGTGAGTTGAGAGTCGAGTTGTGAAGAGTCGAATCGTGAAGAGTCGAATCGCGAAGAGTCGAATCGTGAAGAGTCGAGTTGTGAAGAGTCGAGTTGCCCAGTTGTTACGAGTTGTAAGCTATTAGTTGTGAGTTGTGAATTACCCATTTAGTCGTCTTAGTTATAGCACATTAGTGTATTTAGTTCACGTTAAATAACCATCGTTTCCTGTTTAATCCATTGTAAATAGATCTATCTATCACGATAAACTTATCATATAGGATAGAAATCATTGGAAAGCCTAATTTCTAATATTTCTGAAAAAATACAAAAGAAAATAGAAATAATATTACTGGTACACGTAATAAAATGGTTGATAGGTGTGGAACAGTGTGGCAATAAATATCAAACTTGCTAAAAAGATGTTACGCTTTAGTAAATATTTGTTTGTATTAAAAACTAATTCGAAATTGATCGGATCGAGTAGACGACGGTATTACTATTATAAGATTTTCGACTACGACAGGTGAGTTAAAACTTGCCCACGTCCGTGCTAGAGTGAAAATTCTGTGTATTAATCAAAGGATACCGTACCATTTATACCGTATATTATATATCGGTTTTATAAATTTAATAATCAACTTACGGCATTGTTCAACGTGGTAATAATTCAGTGATCTCCTCTCAACAATTCCATCAACAGATTAAACGAGCTGCCTTCTCCTTCAGCACGTTTAGCGCTTAATAATTCCTTTCCTGCTTGGCATGTTCTTTGTAAATCTGGAATTCTCAATAATAATTCACCAAACTTAGCAGGCATTTCTGGATACCTTGCGATAGTATATTGTTGCAATGCTTGTAAAGCCTTTTCCTGAGATGCTCTAACTTTTTCAGGTTCTTTCAGTTCACTCGTATCGGAGGTCAACAGTACTATTACCTATAAACGATAAAAACGAAACGCGTTAGTTTTATAATCAGCGTGTATTATTTATCATTCAGTTATTCGGTTATGGCATAACTTTCTATTAACACTCCGAGGGCGGGCGGGCGGGCGGCCAAGAGGCTCGCGCCTGGATCATTGCCTGTGTCTCCCCGGATCCCGATGTATGCTCGTATGAGAATTATTTAGCTTTTCATCTTGGAATGCTTATTTTCTTACGTCTACGAGTACGTCACGATACGAGTGACGATAATCAATGATGGAATAAAAAAGAAGGCTACTGTAGGCAAATAAGGTTTATTACGATGCTGCACAATGTATACAAAGCGTTTTAATATATTTCCACAGTTATTACTTTATTTTACTCTAGAGTTATTGTTATTTTCGAAACAGGTGTAACATGTTTTCATCCTTTTCGAGTTGTTACAGAGTTTGTTTACCTTTGAATCGCGTAGAACGACGATCCGAATGGATCCAGACATCGCGTCGCCATCGGAGTGTTAAATTTATTTGAATAAGAAAGTAAAAGTTGCAAAAATGACGTTACAATGCCTAAAATAGAGTTATCGATTGTTTCTTTGATACGATAAAATGAAAAATATGAAATAAATTAGTTTTTATCTTCGAAATTAACAGTGATTTAAATTGACCAGCCAATGAGCGATTTATAGATAAGTAGCAGTATCTGTTAAAAAATAGCAAATCGATATAAACTTTTCGCAGCTAACTAAACAGCTTGAAAATTTAAACTCCTTTTTTGTTTTTGTTTAGCACGTTTTCCGTAAATGCAGTAATGCAATTGACTTTTCAGCAGAGTATCGTGTAATTTTTACTGTAATTCGTGCGGTAAATCGTGCAAAATATTCAAAATCATTGGAAGGTCGTCGGAGAAATTCGCGTATAACGTTTTTTCATATCGTGGCATATAGCTATTTATATAGTTATATTTGTTCGTACTTGTATATATACCTATTAAGCACAAGAATATATTTTTCCTTGATATAATGCCGATTTTATTCGGTCAGACTATTATAGAATCTATTTACTACTAGGTTTAGACGCGAATGATACGGTATTTATATTAAAATGACCGAAAGAAAAGAACGAAAGAAAAATAGGAACAAGTTTATTAACAATTTTCAAATTTAATTCCTAATTTTTATTGGTAAATTTTCAGGAAGAAAGTCTGATTCGAAAGATTCTTATTGCTGCTACTTTTAATTTATTTTTCATAAGTAATCGTGCTCTCTGTCTATTAACTGCTCACTGTTCAAACATTTTCTAGTAAAAAGCTCAGAGAATAAGTAAACGAAGGAAAAGTAATTACCTTCATCGCCACGTATTCGTACTGATCTACTCGGAGCCTTCTCAAATTGTTAGTAAATGCAAGCATCCTCTCGATGCAGGTCGCTAAGCCAAGCTGCCTAGCTTGTTCCAGCGTAATCGACTTACCGAGAGACACTCTAATTTCACCGGGAGTGCTCATACTGCGAAAGCAGCACGAGAAGAGCAGTAGCTCGCACCAAGAATTGATCAACAGACAGATCTGATCATCGATCGAAATGTTTTTAAATAACGGCAAACTCTTGCACCACTTCACTATTTTGTAGAGTCGATGATCAGCGATATTGCAGAGGTTCGACAGAAAATCAGGATGTTGAGTCGGATTACAATTGGTATTGTTGATTTGAGAACTGTTACCAACGGGTGCAGCGTGTTGTTCGTTACCAACGTTAGAAACATTGGAGCATGATCTGTTATCTCTTCTATTACTAGGATTACCATTTCCTGTAGTTCTATCGGAGGAACACTCAATACCCGAACCTGTGTCGTTCTCTATTCCAGATCCTCCGTTGCTTCTAACGCTCAATAACATCGAATCGTTGTTTCTAGTAAAATTCGTTCCTGCGTTTTGAATCCCAGTCATACGATCGTTATCGTTGTAATGCCACAAGTGTTCTACGTCCATGATATCCTGGAGAAGTTGCGGTACCACTTGCATCTTATGGGAGTGATTCGAATGGTGCCTTGCCGCGTAGTGATGTTCGTTACCAGCTGGAGCTGGACTACAATTTCCTCCGGTAGCTAATTTGTCGCTGGTCATGTTACTCGCAGAACTACCGACAAAATTTGGTGGAAAAGTATACGTACACTGATAGGTACTTCTGCCACCCCTGGTGCGATCCTCCCTAATCGCCTCGAGCTTCATACCTATCGATAATCAAAATTACACGATTTTCACAATTTCGTAAAATAAGCAGTTTCTATGTTTGATAATTTACGTTTTTTCTAAAATCTAGTTCTAATATTAATAATTCTTACACGTTCTTTAAGATATTTAAATTTAGAAATTATAAAAGCGTATAAGTATAAGCAAACTGCCGAGTACACGAGTATCTCCATATACACTTGGATGAGAGAGATTACGAGATTAACGAAAGCGGAGAACGAAGAATGTAAAAGGCAGTATGCGTTCGAAAATGCCAAAAAAAAAAAAAAACATTAAACTATCGACAACTTGATAGAATTTGATAAATTACGAGGGAAATTTTGAAGAATAATCAAGAGCAGTCTGTTAAGTAAGTCATTGAAGAAATATACATCATCCAGAATAAACCAAACACCGACAAGGCAGTTACAGGAGGAAAAAAATCGAACAAATTGAGCTAGATAAAAGCAAAACAGTTGCTAATAACAGATAGATAGATTTTCAGAGAAATTCTACTATCCATCCTTCTTTTCCATTAGAACAGACTATGAAAACGTTCTACGAAACGTGTCGCGTTATTCAGATGAAAACGAATGATGGCTCGCAATCGCGAAGCAATATCCATAAAAGAAATGGAAAATACGTTGGAACAACTAAAGATTCCGCCATCCCAGGCCCTGAAAACACACCCATTTCAAACGAATCATCTCCTCGAGACTTTCGATTATATGGATTCACAGAATCTTGCCCAACAACCGGAGGATTTGTTGTAGCGAAATTTTAAACCAAATAAAAACAACCATAAGAGCGTAAGCCAACAAACGCGACAGCGCTGACCAACGCTATGCGCGAGCTTATATCGCTTGTACCGCTTATACCGCGGAAAGAGCGCACGATACGATATGGAAGTCGATCTGCGAGTGGATGCAAGCGTCGTAAATACTCTCGTCGATCTAACAATCAATGGACACACAGCCTTTATAAAACCGATAGCTCTTGTAACAAATTTCCTGGCAAATCGAAGGTCGCAGCTAAAGCGATACTTTTAGTCAGTCGTCCGCATCGCGCTGTTCCCGATCGTTATCAACGACAACGTTTCTTACTAACTAACACTACTAACGCTACTAACACTCGGAGATATTCGTCGACCAACTTTAGGATCGATCGAAGAAAGAATCAGACGTGAAATTTCGTATCGAATAATATCCTATAGTAATTTATCCTATTCGCTTGGAAACGCAGCTGTCAAACCCGCCTCCAAGACTATGAAATGCAGAGGTAAAATAAAACTATGGATAACGCCTAAAATAATAATCTCGCATGAAAAGACCACTACTATATAAGAAAAACGGAGACATCTGTGATCCATTAGAGGATTACTATACAAGGAACGTGATAAATTATCTTAAAGTTGGTCGGCTAACCACGTTGCAGACGATGCGACGTAAAACGTAGAGGAAAAAGAACATCGTTTAAAATGCCTGGAAATCTCGGATCGCACTTTACCAACAAATGTCGTAAGATCTTTGTTTCGAACAATCTTATCGATCCGAAACTAACCCTGATCCGAATCCGTTGTTGCTTTATTGGAATGGTTCTACAATCGAAAGATGCGCGACTCGATCATCTTAAATAATCTGAAATCTATCGGTTATCCAGCCGAAAGCAGACCACGAATAAACACGACAACGACAACGACAACAACAACAACAACAACAACAACTTTCACTCGTCTTACCCATATTGAGGCACTTCTCGAATCTGCAGGCGGGGCATTTTTTCCTGGTAACAACGGTGACTGGACAGCCCGCGCCTCTAAGGCACACATAATTCTTTCGATTCTGGACGGTGCGTTTGAAAAATCCCTTGCACGACTCGCACGAGAATATTCCATAATGAAAACCACTGATCTTATCCCCGCAAATTGGACACGGGGTATTAATTAGTTGCTGCCTCGTGGATATACCGGACGGTGCCGAGGGTATTCTACAGTCTTCCTGATCGTCCGCAACGAATCCTTCCGGAGATAGCTCGGAACCCGGTGCGGTGGAATTGTAGTGATGAGTAACGGCGGGAGAAGCGGTTGCTGGCAGATGAAGCGGGCTTCCTTGAGCAACTTGATGCTGGTGATGCTGCGGATGTCTCGGTTGCTGGACGGGCGAGTGTGTGGGTGGGCTGAGAGAGCCGTAACTGTAGCAGCTGCTCGAGGCGTCCGAATTGTTTCTCGAGAGGGAGTGTGACAACGAGAGCGACAACGAGGAAGTGGAATTGTTGAAACTGTGTCGCGACAAGGACAGCGACGAAGATGGAACTGGACTTGCCGCGCCCAGGGGGGAGTGGCGAGTCGCGTGAGGACTTTGCGTCGGGGAGCTGAATACGCTGTACGCGGAATGAATGGCCGAGTCCGGTGACGGCACCTGAAAAGTTTTCAAGGTGTCAGGAGGCGTGGTAACGATATTTTTATCCTTTGTATTTAATCGCGTGTATATAGGATCTTGGTTGGTTAACGCGTATTAACTGTATTATTAGTTTCTAACATAACACGAGTAAGTACAGCTTGTAAATACAATTTCTGCTAGATTTTATAATCTACGTTACATTACCATTTCTTAATAATTTGTAAGTTTTTCCTAAAATATAGCTTCGATATGAACATTTTTTTGCAGAGAACAGCGGTATCCTTTATAAATTGATCAATTTCAAATACAAATAGTTACGTTTAAGTATTGATATTGTATTGATATTGATTGTATATTTTGATATTCAACTCGCGGTATTATCATTATCGAAGAAAGATGTCTCTGTACTATCGTAAATTGGCTTTGTGCGTTAGAGGATTTATTGGAAAATTTTAACGATAAAATATGAAAGAACGAGGAACGAAAAGAACGAGTTACGAGACGCGTTTCTATATGAAAATTTCCAACGAACGAATCGATCATCTTGTAAATTTTATACGCTTATATTTTCAGATTCGTTTCAAGTTTTACTAATATGAGCAGAGTAATCGCGTCTCGCGACAGTGCTAACGAGATTTCAAAATGTTTGCTGTATATATACGTGAAAGGTGGCTAGCAACGTCGAATACTTTTACGAATAATAATAATAATTCGTCGAATAGACACGCAGACAGATGCTTTATTACGATAGAACGTATTAAGGGATGTTACACGAAATAACGCGGGTTGACTTTTCCTTTGGATATAACGATAAAGTAAATATCAATTTGAAGAAGAAACAGATCGAACAGCTTTTCCTTTTGCGCAAATAATTGACCAATCAACGATACAAGCGAATCGGCAAGTTACGCGTTACGTGTTGCGTAAATTTGCATTTTCTCGATTAATCGCTACTTCGCTATTTTACGACAAATAGTAATAAGTAGTAACGGTAATAAGTAGAATAGCCGACTTTGTCCGTTTTATCATCTGGTCGTTGTTTCGACGAACGTAATTTATACGCTCGTACCGGACGTGTACACTGGAACGACGAATTTTCAAGATCGATAGACGGATAAAATTAAAGAAACACGCTGATTCGTATTACCTGCGATCTCGTGTGGCTATGCTTCGTTAGATGGTGTCTAGGATTCAACACTGGACTGTGATTCGGAGTCGAACTATTGTAACCACCGAGTAATTTTCCTACGAGAAGAGGCAAATCGTTTTGTTGTGTCTGTTCAAGATTCTCGATGTTGCGCTGTTGTTGTTGTTGTTGCTGTTGTTGTTGTATTTGCTGGCCGTGATTCAGAGGTAATCCGGTGTCGTGAAAAGAGCCAAATGCGAAACCTGGGTTGGACTGAAAATCTGGCTCCGGTTTTATGGGAAATTTTTGTTCCATTGGTCCGGGACTCGTGCCACATACTTGAACACCCTCCATTGACGTGTCCTCGTGCGTATCCTGTGATAAAATAAATAGTTTCGTTTATAAAAATGCCAAAGACGCGTTTCATTTAGGAAAACGAGGAAAAACTCTACACTTAGGTCGAAGCCTGGTATTTTTTCGCTTCTCAAACTACTCTATAACAAATAGATAGATACGAATCTGTGATTTTTTCTTTTTTTTTTTTTTTTCGAAACCGATACTCGTAGAGAGTTGAAATTTAGCCGGATCATGTTGGAATCTGCCGGGCACGTACTCGGGCCTATCGTTAACCTACCGTTAACCTACATATTTAACTGGATTTCATCGTTAATCGTCGTTCGTATTATCATTTCGAACTAAAAAATATTATAACGATTATAATATCACGGTACCGTACTGTTGATAATTTCAAGCACGCTAGGAAACGCTTGAAAAAAGAGCTGCCGCGGCTCTCAAATGATTTAGCTTCGCTTACTTACAGCTTAGAAGATGATAGCAAGTTAGTTAGGGCACGTACTTGATTTGTAATCGTATTGGAAGACATTTCTTGATCGGACAGTTCTCCCTCCCATGACATAGGCCTCTCCGGTTGTTGCTGAGACGCGTCGCTTCCATCGTAACAACCGTTCGCATCCTCGACCTCTCCATCGCCGATTTTCTCCCCGCTTTGACTCTGACTACCAGACACGTCTCGTTTCTTCTTCGTACGCAAATTCACCCCTCGGAAGTCGATTTTGCTTATCTCAACGTCGCTATCCTCCGCGTCATCATCCGCCGTGCTCTGGTCAAGGATGTTCACTCCGATGCCAATACTCTGCGTGCCGGTGCTACTGCCTATCCCCGTGGTAGACGCAACATTCGCGTTTCCACATCCCAGTATGGAACCACAGCTTGACACTACCGATACTGTCACGCCATTCTGGCCGCCAAGATACTTGCGTATACCCTTGCCTGAAAATTCCATCGATCGGTTTCGTTAGATTTAACGGTTTCATCGCGGCTAATAAACGACGAAGCGAACATTTCTTCCTAAAAATACCGCTATCGTTATTAGCTATAGCGTGAGCTACAAGATAGAACTTGTATCGTCTCTCTGTATCTTCAAACAGAACCGAGAGACCAAAAATTCTTTTTCTCTTATACACCGATCGATAAAACAGGCCACCACCGAAACTGAAATACTTAATATCCAACTATACCAACAGCCTATCGCAAAATTCTTGTTTCATTTTCTAGTATAGCGGATACTATATATACGGTAGATATTCCAATAAATGTACAAATTTTATATATTGTTTCTTTCGACGATTCGTTTATACCTATCTTGGATAATACGAATGTACGACTTGGATCGGTTATCTCAGCAAGTAGCGGAGATAACTCCGTGACAATTTCGTCCGTGGCGATATTCAGCCTCGCACGGTCTCTACTTTGTTAATTTTCCATTAGTTTTCGTCGAATAATTCGAAATACTTTACGATAGACGATCGAAATTCATATATAGATCCTATTGTTATTCCACCTAACACGATATATGCTTACTTCCGTTAATATTCCGATTAAAATGGAAGTAACTTTTTTCACAAGTTGGAAGGATTAGTTTAGCAGATGACGTGTAAGAAAATATCGACGTGTGAAATATTTCCGAAATAATCGCGATCCAACCTGTAACGAAAGCTCGTTACTCTTAATTAATTATTCGTAACAGGAAATCGAAATAATTAAACGTACGTAGTGATAGACGTTTCGTTAGGTTAAACACATCGATATTCTCAATATCTTTAGATACGTACACGTACGATGTTTTCTATATTTGCTTCTTACCAAAATACGCTGATAACAAACGAATAAAAGAAATTTCGAGATATACGTAGATTGGCTCACCAAAGTATTCCACAATTTCTCCATTTACAATATTTGTAACTATTCATTCGTAACGAGGTTCGATTATCACGATTATATCACGATTACATCACGATTGTATGTCAAGTTTCGAACAAATTTGAAAACGTAGTGTACGCGAGTTGTAACATATTTACAGATATTTAGTAAAAGTAACATATTTAACGGCAATTACGTAACGACAAGCGTCGCCATCTGCTTACTACGAGTATCGATATTATGGCTATCGATATATAATGGTATAGTAATGCTACGATAATCTTTAGGTAAATATAGGTTTGCAGTAAATATGCAACGTAAGTTTTCTACAAACTGGCAGATACGAAATATTTCTATGATAACTGTTCAAACGGTAGTACTATCGCGTGCTACTGCATATACAGTGTTTTCAAGCTATTTTGCAATCTCGTTACGCGATAGCGCGTTATACCGCGTGATCCGTTCTACCGTACCTCTCTTCGATCGCGCAACAAACGCGACAAGCGTTTTACAAGCGTTCGAGTATTAACACAAAACTATGTTCCACGATAAAGGATTACCATCGTGCATGTCCTGATTAGGGGGTACATTGATCGTCGTGACAGAGACGTTCTTTGCGGTTTCGGAGGAGCGGGCCGCGGTGATCGTGCAAGACGGTCCAGCAGGACCGCCAGGGCTGGAGGAGCAGCAGCTGGTCGATGAAGTGGCCGATGCGGTGGTCGCCAGGGAGGACGCAGAGGTGGTGCAAGAGGCAGAGACGGAGGCGGAGTTTTCTGAAATGGTCGAACAAGCGGACGAGGAGGCAGCAGCGGTGCAGGAGTTTGTTTTCCAGGACTGTGAGGTTGGCCACCAACCGGGACCCGGCCCTGGGCCCGGTCCAGGGCCCTCGCTGGGCCCGTTTTGCTCCGACATCCTCAGCTAGTTAATTCGTCACACGCTCGTGACGTGACTCGCGGTCTTTCGACGGTCGCGAAATCCTGCGGCATTCTGCGAACAACTTTTCTGCCTTCTCCAGCGATCAGCCTCCGCTGCTACTTCCAGATAATTTCTATTTTCTCTCGCACGGCGTCTGTCGATCACGTTGGCGTGCGTTCGCACATCGAACAACGACCGATCGGTGCCCGCGTGCCTGCGTGCCCGCGTGCCTGCGTGCCTGCCAACAGAAAACTTTAACGATTATCAAATTACGATATATAAAGCGAGAATATCGATGTACAGGATCGTAACACGCGCGCCAACATCTCGCCTAAATACCCTAGTACCGACAAACAGCTGATTCCTATAGAAATCGTTTTTTCTTTTTTTTTCATTCCGTTAATAACGTCCCGTCGCTCGAGAAAATTGAGAATTTTTTGGGAAAATATTAAAAAAGTTAGCAAACGTAGAACTCGAACTTTGTTAATTTCGGCAGGAGAAACTGCGAATAATCGGAAGCTTAACCTTTTGCGATTGAAAATTCCAACGTTCGCGGAAGAAAGTGTCTGTTTAAAGGAGAGTGAAAGCGCAGCCGATTTGTTAATCGATATCAAAAATATCGGAAATAATAATATTTTTGAACTTTGATCCAAACGTTTGAACGTTGATGCGCGAAAGTAAGTAAGAAAAGCAGCATAGTAGATTTAATAAAATGTAATAAAACTAACGCAACGTATATTATTATTTGTAATATTAGATTTAATATAGACAAGTAAAATGCCGCCGCAGTATAGGCCAGTGCAAACGTTCTGGAAATTCAACGAGAATTCAAAATAAAAATAAATAATCAGTAAGAGAATATCCCCGATATCCTTTACGTTAAAGTAAAAGCATTTGAAAAAGCGCGATAGAAACATTAGGTTTGATTTAACGAGAATCAAGCAGCAGTCAAATTCGATACGAAGAAGAAGGAAGAGTAATTTTTATCGAGATATCGAGAAACAGAAAAGAGCTATTACGTTGTTACGAATGAGAATTAAAATGTAGAACGAATATAAAGTTTTTTTAAGCGCGAAGAAAGAGAAACGTTAGGTAGAAGAAAGAGTAATTCTTATCAAGATGATATCGAGTTTCGTAGCGAGACGTCGCGTCGTAAGAAAGTGCATTCGAGTGTACGAAGAACGTTTACAGAGCGCGTCTGAGAAGCGATCGCACACATGCAAGTTCCGCTAGTGTGCACCGTGCACCGACGGCCGTCCCGCAAGGCCGGTCCACTTCCGGTCCCGCAGAACCACCGATCGACCTTCGCGCGGAAACATAAACGCGCTTCGTACTCGTATCTTTTGTTCGTAACTCGGCAACATCATGCAACACCGATATAACGCACCGAGCAAGGGAAAAGAAAAATTATTATACGAAATTCCGTTCTTTGTCCGTTACAGAACATGGATACGCGTGATAGTCTAATACCGTTAATTACGTATGTCCAGGCAACGCGTTCCCATGTCTTTTAACGCGCACAAATTTATAACGCGCTCGTCTCTCGTAAAAAAGAGTTGCTTCCAATTATCGATTCGTCGTTAATTCGTTCCAAATCGCTTGATCAACTTGACCTACTGAAAGCTACTACGGTTATTTTCTAAATCGAGTATTGTAAATCACAGTGACGAAATATTCGTCTAAGATGAGAAGAGAATTTTCAACGTAGTTCGCACGCACAAACACAAACACAACAAACGTATAATATATCTTTATACGAGATTATTTATTAATCAGATACGAAAGGAGAAAAAAAAAAATGTTGTTTCGGTTTTGTCATTTTCTACAGAAAACATTATCTTTAAATACAGTTTCAGATGATATAGTTTTCAGACGAAGCTGATAGGACGGACCGAATAATCGCACGATAAAAAGAAAATAATTTTCCCAACTACGCGTGCATGATAAATTTCGCATTACTTTATTTCTTTTCCAATTACCGTTCAGTCCTTGAACATATTCCAGAAATACTCGTGATACGAGTCTTTTCTTTCCTTCGTAACGTATATATCATAGCATATACCGTAAGAACTATTCGCCAAACGAAGCGAGAAAGCGACAAGAAACATTGTAAAACATACTACGACCAACGATCTTTCTATTTAATTTTCTAGCTAATTTTCTATGCCTTCTATCGATTAATCTTCTTGCTAATTAATTTTCGCTCAAGCGTTATTTTTTAATCGCGTTTAATTATCTATGCGAAATTAAATTTCGCATAAAGCTACGCGACTCGATCGAATATATTTCTATATAAAAATTTCATTTTATACATAATTTTATTCGTATAAAATTTAATTCTATCTTCGTTTCGTTACCGTTACGTTCGTTAGAAAGTTATTTAATAAATAGAACTTGGACCCAAAGTTAGATCGGTACTTGTGCTTAAAATCTCGCGTATACGATCTCGTATATATTTTTCGTACTACTAACTTGTGACTTGTAGCGTAAAGTTTTTAAAAGCGTCTGTTCGACGGACGGACGACATTGCTTCGCATAGCGGTAACTATTAGTCGGTAGGATATCGTGGAAGAGCGGAAATTTTGGTGTAACCAACCAGCGGGTAAACGGGAAGAGTTGAACCGTAGGGAAAATGAAGCGTCACGCGGCTATATCGGCCTCTTCTCGGACGTTCGCAAAGGCCACGACGATGGTAGTTACAACTATGGCTGCGACGCCGACGGTAAGGTCAAGGCCCTCCGCAACCGCCCTACCCAACTCCCATGCAGCTTCGTGGTCACGTGACGCGACTCAAGGTCTTTTCTCCCTACTTCAACCACGCCATCCACCGCGATGCACCAGGATTGCACTTTTTCTTTTTTTTTCTTTCGTATATTTGGACGAACGCTGTCTCGTAACGTTTTACCTTTATCGAGAAAACGTTCTCGTTCCTGTCACTTTCTTTATTTTCCGATCTATTCTCCGACTTCTCTATTTCGCTTCTATCTGCAGGCTTCAAAATTTGTCCTTTGTCCCAACACTCTACCATACGGTACAATGTTTATATACTCTTTCTTTTTCTTCGATTATCGCGACGATAGCGAAGACTTTGTACAATATAAAACGCAACGAACTAACGAGAACGGCTATATATTTTATCAGATATATCGCACATATTACGTATATTATCGGTATGGTATCGGATATCGTATAGTCTCGATTCGTAAAGATCAATGGTCGTCGATATAAGAACGGCGGTTGATTGATCGAGCGGTTAAAACGCGTCGTTGCTGTCATTTGCACGGTCATTTACACGTTACCTTAATCCGATTATCCGCGTACGCGTTTTAATTTGCCGACGAAGAATTATTATTCTCTCCGGAATGGACAATTTTCCATTCGGATGTGTCTCTTCGGGGGTATTTTGGGTCGCTAAATCCGTAAACGAGGATCGTTCTTCGCGGAAATGGACGGTTACGAAACGACGGCCTTACGAACGTTTGGCCGATAAAGATCCCAAAACTGTAGAACCGCGAACACCGCGATCATACAGAGAGGTAAGCGGTAAGCAGCAGAACGAGCGACGATACAGTCAACGCCACCGTTTCACCAGTGCCGATTTTGCCGCTTAGCGTTTGCCGCTCGGAGAAAGGTACGATCGCGTCCTTAGCCAGCCGCCTCGTTCTAATCGAATATTTTATACGGTAAAAACGGTATAGCGTTATTAACAACGGTATACTATTATCAATGTACTACTATTTCATTTGCAGATTGATCTTTCGTACGCGATTATTTAGAGATCCTTGATACGAGTTATCGTTATTATCGATAAACAGAATCGCGCAATTTACCATTCTATTGGAAAAATTATCCTTGAAAAATGTTTCCTATAGTTACGCGTTCCTCAAAGACTATCCGTATATGTACATGTATATTGTGTACAGTGTACAGTGTACAGTGTATATCTAGACACACAAACGATGCTAATTTTGCTATATGATAATTAATAAAGGAAATAAAATTATTTTTATACTATAAAATCTTCGATATAATGTACTATAAAATCCTTGAATTTTGAATTTAACTGAACGTTTATAACTGAACGATAGTAAGTAAACGATAGTAAAAGTATGTAGTTCTCTACGAACAAACTTTAATACGTTCAAGCGGAACGAACAACACGTTGCTGGAATCGTCCTATAGCGTAACTACGACGTTGATATTTCATCTACAGTTGAAAATATATAAAGATTCGTTATCGATCGATGAAATAGTTGACTTTTCCTAAAATAAAAGATTAAGTTACCACTAGTCGATACATACCATGGCAAGTGTATCAATTATCAGTATTTCACAATATTTCTACACCGTTCTCTTTACGCGAATTATAAACGTGTATTAAAAAGTATGTTAGTTTCTCGAAGTCTGCCGATTCACTTTTTCACTTGATAATACGATAAATATGCTTTCGAGAAAAAAGTAGGCCGCTGGATATACCTTCCGTCGCTAATTTGAAAAATTCGTCGGTATTTCTATATCCGAGAATCTTCGATTACAGGGCAAACGAAATTTTACCTCCGATCGGAGAGTAATCGTGGCGATCGATCTCGACAAGGGTCTGCGCGATTCGTCAAACGAATAGAAAAGATAATAAAAAGGAACAAATCGATGATACAAAACAGAATTTTTTTTTTTCATACAAAAGTGGAAATTGGGAAAAGTTAGGAAATCGCGTAATTACGTTATTTTCGATTTGCTTATCGATCGATGTTAGGTTCGTGCCTAGATAAAAGATACGAGGATGGCAGGTGACGCGGAAGAGGGATCGATGACCTTAAGAGTACACGACGCCGGCTCTATTTCGAGCGGGTCGTACATACGTATATACCGTGAGCCCCGATTAAGATTCAGAATGACCATGAAAGAAGCAAGTACGACGAGCCACGTTTGTTTTCCTATTACGTTAGTCTTGTCAATGCGGATAATACGCGGGCCAAGTAAGACGTTATCGTCGACCGCGTCCCACCGTTCGTTCCACGTCCACGTCTTTTCCCTGGAGATTATCGTTGACGTTTCGCGTCCTTTTAACCTTACGCGAAAACGGTGTCGGACTAAAGCTTCGGTGCAGGCCTCCTTCGTAGAAACACGAGGCAGCCTGATTAAAATGTCACAAATTTACACAAATACGAAATAAAATTCTTTAAATCGTCTACGAAATATAAAAAAAAAAAAATTTTAATTTTATTTCTCCTTCAAATTTATCATTTTAAAGGGTAAATTGAAAAAAGGATCATAGCCTGCTCCCTTATAGCTCTTCTCTTAATCGACGCTGGCACGAAGACAAGTTAATTCACGTTCGAGCGACCGAAACGCGTCTTCTCTCGTAAATGCTACGTTACGACGAGTGTGATCCGTGACCGATATTAGCAATTATCGCGTAATGAAACGTCGATTCTCTTATAATCGTTAAAAACTATCGGATTAACGATTAATCGTCCTACTCTCACGCTCTCTCTAAACAGACATCAACGAAGGGGATAAACGCGAATAACGAGTTACGAACTGCATAAATCAAACAAACTGTCAAACTCAAATTTATATAACACGAACGAATGCTGTTCGTCCCGTGAACAAAACTTCTTCTGCCGTGTTAAAGTAAAAAGAATCGTACGTACGTTTAAGCAAATGTCGGTACAAACGGTATTGGTAATCCTTTATCTAATTCACGTACGTATTTTTCTATCACGTGAAAATAAAAAGAATATCGGCGTGTCTAAATTAAAGTTACTTTATTACATTGTACGATAAAGTTACCGAGAGACTTACCGCGAGAGAACCGCTTGCTAAACTCGGTTGCTAGGAAACAACGTTTTACAAAATTTAAAGCGCAATCGATATTTGAGTTTAGTTTAGAGAAAACGATTAAAAATTATAGCAGACGTTTAAACGATCGAATTATATAAAAGTAGAGGCTAGAAACGCGAATCGCAAAATTTCATACGACGAATCGTCCTGCTACTTCTACCGAACGATAACGCGCGATAATTGTACGTTTACAAAGACCGTAGGTTACACAACGAGCATACTAAGGTATTTCATAGAAGCTTTCCTCGCAATCGCGTTCCACCAAAGTACAAAAAGTACTGGATTCGACGTGGAATCTCTTTGCCCCCTCTCTGTGTTTCACTCGCAAGGTAGGCGCGGGTTTTCCTTTCACCCGGGCCAGTCAGCTCGAGTAGGCCCAACTGCATATACATACGTACGCTTAATATCTCGTTGAACGCGCATACGTTCCTACCTAACAACTTCACGCGAATATTTTCCATGGCTGCGCGCTTACGAACGCGCCTTCTAACCTTAATCGCATATACCTTTTTCTCCTTTTCTCGTTTCTTCTTTTTCGTTTCTTCTTCTTCTTCTTTTCTCTCTCTCTCTCTCTCTCTCTCTCTCTCTCTTTTATTTTACCCATTCTCGGCATTCTCCGATTTCTCCTTTTACTTCCGACGGTCGATCGAAATCGAAATACCAAACAAATTTCAAAATACTTGGTACAATCAAGATTTTTATAATTAATATATTATCGGTGTTGTACGGCGGCAAAGATAAAACTGTTATCCGTGATCGAGCCTAAATGTAACGTATTCGATAGGATTTATCTTTCACGGTTAAAGATGATTCTAAGAGAAATAATGATCAACGTGAATTTAAAATACGGTTGCTTTCGCGATCAATCTTGTATTACGATATATTCTACGATGGTCGATCGGCGAGCGATCGAAAGCGGTGGAAAAAAAAAAATAAAAACGTTCTAGATAAGACGACCAAGGTTACGTAAAAATACGAACAATGCCGATTTTTCATTTGCCGGATACGACACATTATATGCGAGGTTATACGTACATACATGCCGATCGAGGATACTCGGCGGTCTGGTCCGAGTGTCAATTAAAATTATTATAGCCGGTCGAGAAGCATTTTTCAGCAGCATCGGGAAACCGGTTCGGTTTGGCATCGGCTGCAATAGCCAGCTACCGTCGTCTCGTGTAAGTACAGTACCGCGTTTTGTTTTCGCCCGGCTCAACGAGATCGCGTCCAATTGGTTTCGCGCTTGAGAAAAATTCACACCGCCGATGCCGATAGAAAACGATCGGTAGCGGCGCCTAATAGCTGCTCGGTTAGATCGCCTTCCCATGATACCAATCATATACACATTCCCAACCTCTTCCCTATTGTTATATGATTTATTTCAAAGGAAAATCCGATGGAACTTTATTTCTGCAATTTCATTATGTATATACATACATACATACATATATATATGTATGTATGATATATATATATATATATAGGGTGTGGCAAGAAACGAGTTACAATTGGACAAAAGGTTATTTTTCATATAAAAATAAGTAAATTTCTTTTCAAGAAAATTTGGAAGATCATCGAGAACGTGTACGTCGAACCAGAAGAGGGTGCAAACAACACGATGTCTTATACGAATTTTAACCGATATTACAAATAAAATACAATTCTAATCTAAACGTTTCAAAACGAAGTTTGTACAATTCCGTTACATATCGCTTTTGGAACATAAAGATTCGAAAGTTTCGTTCGACTGGAAACTCGTGCACACCTAAACACGTTGAAAATTAGTTTTCTTAAAGATCAGGTCATATTAAAAATCTTGTAAAATCCTGTCAAATTCCGTGTAATCGTGTCAAATTCTGTCAAATCCTGTCAAGTCCTGTCAATCTAACCCCAAAATAAATAAAAACTAATTATATCGTCGCGTATCTTACATTTCTATTAGAACGTAAAGGAATGTTGCGTTTCTGCGTTACTTTCCCTTCGACTTGTCGACATTATCGCCTAATTGCATTTACAGTCGCGTGTCCGCTGAATTAAACATACAGATTTATTAATATTTATGCATATTTCCAAACGCATCATCCGTCGCTATATAGAATAGATCGAAGAACCTTCAACGACCTCTAAAACATCGAATTCTAGATTTTAAGCGCGGACATTGTGCTCGCATATTCGCGACAGATTCGCTACGATTCTCGATCAAACCGTTTCTCAACGTTGCGCGTGCAATTTTTTTTTTTTCAACCTTATTATCCGTCGACTAATTTAAAATGTGATTCGGGTTGATTTTTCTTTTACTAAAAATATTTAAACGCTAATAGAAAATTGGCAAAACGTAACATAAAAAATTGAGAAACGAAAACAGATTCAAAAGAGATTCTCGTATTAACGATCATCGTGCGACCGAAGCAAGTTCGTATTTAACGCTTCTCTGTTGGCAATATTTATAAGACACGGCGGTACATTTAGAATCGTCGTAAGTCGATTGGATAAGAAAGTCGACGAGCGGAGGAAAAAGCTAGCGATAAGTACGCTGGAAAAAGTTACTTCGAGAAAACAAATAGGAGGAAGAAAAGAGGAAGATCGCCGTCGAGTAGCAACGAACGATCGAGGTGCGGCCGAGCTAGTAAGTACGTCGGGAAAGGTTCATCAATATTCATAAGTCTCGCTAGGCCTATCCGCGTCTCAAGGATCCAGGGAGTTTCCAGTACACGCTCCTTCTCCCTATCTCTATTTTTCTCTTTTTCTCTTTTTCTCTTTTTCTCTTTTTCTCTTTTCACGTACGGCGGCGTGCGACTACGTACGCACCCGACGAAAGCCATTCGCGCGACACGGATTTGTCTTCGTAACGCGCACATTGCGCGTATGCGCGCATACCTATTCCCACTGCATAAACTGCATTCTATATCGACATTGTCATATCGCGTTACCGTTTTCGTATCTCTGTGTGCGTCGGGGCGAACGTATATTCGGATGTCTCTCCTTCTGCGTCGTCGACTTCGATAAAATCGCAAAACAAACAAAGACGAATACTCTGAAATATCAGCTGTGTGCTATATATTTGAATCTAAAGTATTTCGCGCTTTCTCATCGTTCGAGTTAGCCGTATCTGGAATTACGTCGTTTTCGCAAAATATCCAATACCGTTTATCAAACGCACAGAGGGGCCAAGATTAATCAAGAAATATTCGTTTCCATATTAAATTATTATTTATTTATTTTTACTTAGTCCGTGCCTTTCGGCTTTGGACGAGTTTTCGCTTCTACATCTTTCTTGCCTGATCACGCTTTTACATTTTCTCCTTCTTATGGCGTTATTACCTTTCCTTACAATTTCCTTTAATATGTATATATTTTATATGTAAATGATATTCAGTTTTAATAAAAATTTTGCAAAACAACGTACAGATTTCAATATTATGATAATCAACTTTAATCATTTTTTATTACACGTTGATCAAACGGTAACAGCATTTGCAAATTTTTCTTCCAAATGATTTCCAACTGGAAGGAATTAATCATTAAAATAATTAACTTTAATACGTACACGAACGCGCAGATACTAGATAATATATATAATATCGGTATTGTCGACAATTATTTTTCAACCAAACAAAAGATATCAACTTTTCCATAATAATTTCGATATATTAACTCTTTATATTTGGATAATATGAATATAGATGTCTTTGTTTGTTATTTTACTTTCTGTTTCTATTGCCTTTTAAAACCAAATAAGTTATATCAGAAATCATTATTTACGAATCATATTACTATTAGTATTTATAGGTGTGCATCGATAGGTGCGTTTAGAATGTATAATAATGTATAATAATAATATATAATAACGTATAATAACGTATAATAGATAAGGCGTGTATGAAAATAAGAGTCGTGTTGTTTTAAAAGTTTAAGATATTCTTAATAACCTTAATTGTATAAGATGGCTTGTAAACATCGACTTAATCTAAAATAAATATTTGACAATTTCATTTTTGTTCGAAATTCCATTTATTTACGATTTAATAATAATTTTAACGACAATTCAATATTTATTTGCCAACATTTCCTCTTTGTAACGAAACGTTTGCCGAATACTTTTTAATACTCACCAAAAATACCTACTAAATTTTATTCAATCCTACGTTATACTTACGTTATACTTACGTTATAATTTTTCAAAACATTTTCCGTTAATGTCAATTTTTCTTTAACGCAGTCTTTATAGCTTTTACTTGGCTCGTTCGTTTACTTGTACGTGCCTACATACGCGCGCATACGTATGTAGATCATACGTATTCGTACGTATAGCCATGACAGACCGTGTATGCGTATCCGTGTACGTATTGCACGTGCAACGTATACACACGTACATATACTCTGCGGTTGTGATAAGATCGAGAAGGAACTTGCGCAATCTCGAGTTGCGATTACCACTGTCGTGGACAGACCCGTCGCCGCCACTGTTCATAGATTTTACCTGTATCTCGTATTTTCTATTCTATTAACGGAGAAACTATTCGTTACCTTAAAACTTTAAGATATAGATATAGAAGCTACGAGACAGATACAAAAATCGTATGGAACTTCTCAATGAAAATCACTTTCGTAATGTTTCCAATGGTAACTATACTTTTATCTTGCATTGCCGTATTCCCAAGTCGATACTTAAAGGCTACGTTAACGCGAGATACATATGTCGAGACTATCTCTACCGCGTGTATCGCGTAATAGTTGCCGTTACAGTTTTATTTCTCTTTCGTCTAGTATGCAGAATTTGAAGTTTCGAAGGAAGAAGTTTGAATCGATCGAGCGTTTACAGAAAATTTTTCTAACTTAGGAAATACGTACCGTTCGTTCGTTGCAAATCAGCGAGATGACCTCGAAAGTGATTTGCAGTCTTTGGAAGAGGCGATTGCAAAATCGGAATGTCTGATAGCAATACACGTTTCCATGAAATTTGAGATACGGTGAAACGAGCAGCGTGAAATCGATCGTGGATGAGCAACGTTTGACAGCTTATAGACTTTATTATCGCATTTCCTATATGATTTTACGTTTAATCCGAACGATCGAAAATGGAAACAATTTAATACGATCGCTTTCAATTTCGGTAGACTTTTTCACATGTCGTAAATACATCATATTATGTATCATATATACGATAGATATGTATAATTCGGCCGAATAACGCGTATAAGGGGCCATGAGGTAATTCTTTATGCGGAAATAAGAGGGAAATATAGAATGCAAGTTTTCTCGCGTGACGCTTCGTTCTCGAGAAGACCGGCTTTGAAAATTTCTCAATAATGATTCTATGTTCGAACGTGGCTAATTCCAAAGTGGCCAGTAGCGGTACATAAACGACCGTCGACCTGTTGTTTCGCGCGTGAAAATAAATCGAAAATCTAGACTAAAGTTAAGATTGCTGCTCCAGAGTACCTTGCAAAATTCTTCCTGTCTTCGGTGATCTTAGTAAAGCAATTATCTACCGCAGTTAGATATAAATATTAAATACTTTTGAAACGGCAATACTCTTCAAAATAGATTATATCGAACAAATAAACGTCTGCAAAACCACCTCCGCCGCCTCTCGTGTCCATGATTCTTTAACGTGTTGTCAAGGTTATCACCCCGAGTAAGCGTTACAAAGGTTTTGCTTGAGCGTCGCCGTTCGTTAAAAAGTTATTATTAAAAAAAAAAAATATTAATATTATTATATTCATTTGTAATAAATAATTGTACGTATATCGATGCTACTGTATCGAAATATCAAACGATTGTAGTATGAGCTTTTCAATATGATATCAACTTTCTAACAAACGGCGACATCTAATTGAAATATTCGCAACGCTTTACTCGGGTTAACGACCTTCGCAACAGCATATTAGAAGATTATTGAAACGAGTGATGTATTATTTTTGAAAAATGATAAGCGGTAATGGTAAAGAAATGATAGAAGAAAGTATATGTCGGTGCTGAAATTTGTATCGATAAACGTCATTAACGATTGTGTTCGCTATTCTCACGTATACCGCTATAGGCTAACGCCCCATTCATTTGATCCCGTTTCCTTTTTTCTGTAACAGCCAGCCTCGAGTCAGTGATTTTCTTGTGTTCTTCTACTTCTCCCTATTCTCTCGACCGTTTTCGTTTGTCTTTCTCAATTTAGTTCGTTATTTCAATAAAGAATATAAGAAGAATTCATATAGTAAATTGAGATTTAGCTCGAAGGAATAAATTAAAGCGGAAACAAAATACGTCAAGAGTGTTCGTGTACATGCTCAAAAATGATTGACTGTAATAGGCGCAAGTCTCGATGTAATAAGGAAATACGATACGATACGATACGATACGATGCGATACGATACGATACGATACGATACGATACGATACGATACGATACGATATTTCAGTAAAGAATTATTAGCAACATACATGTTGTAGAACGGAAAGCATTGTTAAATTGTTTGAGAAAGTTGTATAACTTTACTTGTATACTGTATGTCGTAAGATGAACTCGTTTTGTAATTATTTTACCCTTATCTTGTTATTACATTTATTTTGCTATTTTGCTATTTTGCTATTTTGTTATTTTTCTATTGTCCATTCAATCTAACGTATTCGAACGTTATACAACTACTAACCATTACATGTATACGTCTATCTATTATTTATTGCACAAATCTTTACCTTTTCATTTAATTTACCTAGTTAATTAGCTATGCACTCTTCGCACTGTCGTTTTTCTTCTTTTCCAATTTCTTCGCCACTCTACGACCCTATTTTTACTCCTTCGTTCTCTATCTCTCCTATACTAAATGTAATACTAAATATAATAAAATGTATATACTATTACTGATCCCTCTAATTGCCTACACACTCTCTTGTTACGAGCTCTAATAAATAAATAAATAAATAAATAAATAAATATATATATATATATATATATGTATGAATTAAAAAGAAACTATAAACTCCGACATAAAATGATTATCGCACGCTATACGCTATATATTAAATCGATTCGACTCAACGATAGTTTACATTTTCGAAATAATTCTGGTAAATGGAGTGTTTTATTAATTCGAACAACTTCCCATTAGAAAAACTTCATCGTGAAAGGGGAATGAGAAGCACTATAGTTTAGGTTAGAGGAAAATAAAAAAGACCGATATTGAGATGAAAGAATCGTATAATCTAAAAAGGACAGCCAATTATTTTTACATAACTTTTAGTTTACATAACAGTGTAATTCTTGCATCGTTCTATATAGTTTTCATAATTCTGCTATATGAAAATACGATTTGGTAATAAATACAGAAATTCCATTAGCGAATTTTAATTAAAATCCAATACGATGATTAAATGTCAGACTTTCGTTCCAAGTTCCTTGATCGAAGATAACTTGACTACGCGCTAGATTTCGCGTTCGACCTTCGATTTGATAACGTTAGGATAACATTTCGATGAGAATGCATTTATCACCTCGCACGGAGCGATTAAACCGGCTCACGTAAGATTTCATACATGTGAAAAGCGATATTCTTATTAAAAGAGAAACGAAACACGACACACTAATAAAAGCGTTCTACGAATAGATAAAACTAAAACTACCGAAAGTAATTGCCCCCTCCTATATTAAAAGAATATTTACTTTCTTTTTCTCTGCATTACTATAACCAAAAATTTAAATGAAAATAAATTATCTTTGCACATTTTTATTCCTTACTTATTCCACGACAATCCTTCTTTCCACATACAAGAATCTTCAACGTTCATATGGCGTTAAATTCGAATTTTTCTGTACTTGTTTAAACGCATAAAGGCGTTAAACATCGATAACGACGTAACAACAAAGTGGATGCGTAGACAAGCACGAGCTCGAGTTCGATAGGTCCGTTTCACATACGGAAATCACCAAAATGCATCATGACGGTAAATTCAAATTTCCATATCGATCTTTAAACACACAAAGGTGTCGAGCGTCGACGAGCCAACATGGTAGTTTCGCAGACGAGTTAGAGGTCGAACTGGAGCTCGATAACTCGTCTTCTTGGCTTAACGGATTCACTTAGAACACGAAACGTCCATATACAGCGCGCCACGAGAGAAAGAAGTGAGCGTGCGCGCGATCGAAGAAAATCCTTCAGCCGCAAGAATCTCGCGTTAAGGAGCACTGATCCGCACTGTGCATCGTGTATTACCTCGGGGAGGTGGGGATAGAGGTGCAGAGTGCAAGAGGGGAGCGCGGAGGGGCTCAAGGCCGGTCACGCCGTCATGGCAGAAAGGCTGCGCGCCGAAATATCATGACTGTTCGACTCGGTTAGCCTCTCTTGCTGCTCCGATTACTTCGCCCCGTTCGTAGACACGCGGCTATATCACGTTCTCGTTCTTCTGTCGCGGACGAAAGTCGCGGAATCATGAATATTTTGTGTCAACGATTCCATCCCATGGATTAATAATATACGGAGCAGGGTAAAAAGGGATAAAATCGTGAAGTATAAAGTATAAAAGGGAAGAGGAGAATCGACTCTAGGACAGGTGGTACAAGCACGGAGGCTGACAGCTGATAGTTCGTGACTTTTGTATCGAGGGAAGTTACGAAACTCGTTACCACGAGAAAGGCTACGACACAGTCTCGCAGGAAAGAAACGGAACACGTCGGTGTGTGAGAGCGTGCGTGTCGAGTGCATTCGCGAATGCATTCGCGGTCGAGAAAGAGAAAGAGGAAAAGGACGTGAAGAGACAAAAGGGAGAGACGGAGAGAGATAGATAGTTAGAGATAGGCAGACAGATAGATAGGTAGATACATAGATAGATAGATGGATAGATAGATGGATGGATGGGTGGATAGATAGATGGATGGATAGATAGATGGATGGATAGATAGATGGATAGATAGATAGATAGATAGATAGATAGATAGATAGATAGAAAGATCAAGAGAGAGAGAGAGAGAGAGAGAGGGAGAATGCGCGAAATCGGTAATCGATCGATCTGCGATCGAAATTCATTGCGTCGATAGGATATCGTTCTACCAAAATTGCGGCGATGCCCTTAAAGCGGATTAAGTGGATTTTCAATCGGCGAAAGAACACGTTTGTCAGGGAAAAAATAAAGCAAAATGCGAGATGAGGGGCGAGACGCGAAAGAAGGGTAGAGTAAAAGAGGAGAGAAGAGACCGATGAAAGGAAAGGGGATAACGAGGAGAAGGAGGCGGGAGTCGAGGGGTCATCGGGAAACATAACCTCTGTACGCGCAACGTTCGAACAACCGACCCAAGTAATTTTCGACTTGACTTTACCTTCACTTCCGATACACTTCCGCGTATCTGGCTTCCTTACCTTATGTTTCGTGCAACCCCACGATCGCGATGAAGATCGCCCGTAAGCGTTCGCGTTTGAAGCCAGCGTCTGAGATCACACGACACTCTTGACAGTTTTCCGCGATGATGTACGGCTCGGCTGGTATAGTTTTTTCGGCTAGTACACGAGGACAGACAGGCCGATAGATCACACAACACTACTACCGACACTTTCGATACGCGACACTACGGTAGACGTACGATCGGGCGTCTTCGGACGAAGTAACAGGCAAACGAAAGAGCTTGGCACACCTTCGCGTCACGTTACAACGAGCTACGGGCAGCTACAGGCACAGGCTACCTCGGACTCTCCGTCTCCGTCTCCGCTGTTGACTGGTGGCTACCTCACACCACAAGCTCGTCTCGTACCTGTGTCTCTCTTTCTCTCTTTTTCTCTTTCTATGCTCGTGCTCCGAGCCAGCAGCCGGTAGTACAGTGCATTGCCACCAGATGGACGTGTGCATCAATGTACATAATGCATATAGCGAGCGATTCTGCACGAAATTGATTTGAAACGATACTCGAGAAATGGACACCAAAGAAAAGAAATTTCAGAGATCGCTCCATTCGGCGTTTCATCCAGTGTATCTACAGGTACGTTCGTTAGAGTGAACTGATAAGGTGTAAGATAAAATGTAACAGCTCGTAATCGAGCATAAATACGTTTAAATGTAATTTCTTTTTGTTATAATCATTGGTACAATCATAAAGACTAGTCGGAGAAACACGTCAAACGTTTGAACTTAACTTTTATTGCTACGATAGAATTGACTGTTAAGTAACGAAGGAGGAATTACAGATTAATTATATAAATGTTAAGAAGAACTTATCGTATTTAGGATATTCTTTTTTCGAATACTTTAATCCATCGATAATCGAAGCAACTTAAAGATTGACTGTAAAACCTTTTCGATTATCAATGTTAGTACAGATTTATACGACAAATAACCTATTTAATTATAAATGGTAAATCGATAGCTTTTATTTTACCTCTCCGAATATGTTACGAAATATGTCGTACTATTTATCAGATAGGTTATAGTGAAATAATCTTTAGAGTCGGTTTTTGGGATAATTTTAATGGAGGAACGTGCAAAACAACCGATACGTTACACGGAAGCAGGATTTCAATATGGCGGACGCGCAACTTGATCCAACCGAAATCTCGCTGGTAGATCGAACACATGGTTCGTCGTAATGCATCGTTTCTTTTCTAATATTTACGTAGTATCACGTGTACTCGGTTCGTTATCGTTTATCCTGTGACCTTAGTGGACTGGAACAAGTTCGAGAAACACAAGTCGATCCTCGCAAGAATATGGCAGGTATAAGCGTAGATTTGTAATCGACCAAGTATGCAGTCTATCGATGTAGACAGCAGATTCCTATGCAGGTGTGTTATATTTTTGAGAATATAATTAAAAAAGGTAGAACCTCGACGGAAAATTGTTTTATGCCTACCAAGTATCGTAGAAAGCACCGCACTCTGGATATTTTACATATCTTTTTATATTATTTGTATTTTATCTTCTCAAATCCTGCACTCTCGAACTTTCTATAAACGCATAAAAATCCGCAGTCTAGTAATTACCGTAGTATTTCATGATTTTTACAATTAATTAAAATTTTACTCGCAGACCGATTGATCAACGAAATCGATCGATTTTATTTTGTGCACAATGTTTTTCATAGGTATTTTAATTACGAGATTTGAAAATTTTATTTTCCTTATTCGTCCACTATTACTATTACTATTATTATTATAATTATTATTATTATCATTATCATTATCATCATCATTATTATTATTATTATTATTGTATATGTTATATCGTATTGCTTTATTACGTATATTTCAGTACGTCAATTAGCATTTATGAAATATTTTGTTAATTTAATGTACTTTTTCTTCGCTCATTATTATTTTTGTATAGAGATATAGGAAATAATTAGAAAATATGAAAACAATATCAAAATAGTTGAATAGCGAACAACGAGGTTGAAATAAATTTCTCTGATATTACAGTCGAGTTCGATTACGATATTGAATTCGGCGTTAATCAAGTGTTCGGGAAAACTTATTCTACCGATTCTAGCAGAAAAATCATTCTAGCGTTATTAATTTAATTAAATTGTTAGTAATATCGCTGTTTATTAATTTAGAGTAAATCAGTAAAACTTGATAAATAATAATTATTAAATAAAAGTTGAAAAGAAATGTTCTATATTTCAAAGTATAAATTAGATTCCATTTCGGCACAATATTAAATGGGATATTGTAGATAAAGAAGGCGTTTTGATTAGAGAAAATGATCGTTTTGCTACTAGCGCAAATCAGATCGATAGGGAAACTAATATCTCTTCTCTCAAATTGTGCTAATCGCTATTATAATTAAAGCCTTTTTTTTTCTTTTTTTTTTTTTTTTGTTAAAATTCTTTTTAAAAGGTTAAACCGGATTTAAAGATTGCTTTCAATCGGTCCACGTTCAATTTACCTATCGTCTATTTTCCGAAAAACCGTTAAATGTCGTCACGAATAAAAAAAATGGAAAATAAGACGGGATTTTAGTCTTTGTACGTTAATGTCAGATAAATTAGAGGAAAGAACGCGGACAATTATTATTATAAGACTCGGCTGATAGTGGCATATAAGTCAGGTAAACGTAAATGATCATAGTTCAACGCTCGAGACTGACCGGGGTCGCCAAAGCATTTTCCTTTAGCTCCGCTTGACAGCGATTGGCATCTATAATTCTCGACGGTGCGGTGTGGCAAAAAAGTCGCGGAATGCGTTTGATTTGAACCCGTTTAAACGCGTTTCAGGAAACGTGAGCCAGCCCTTTCCACTCGTCACGATCATATCGAACCGATCGTTTTCCTTTAAGCGATTTGAAGCGAAGCACGAAAGGTGTATAAATATTAGGAAAGAAAAAAAAGGAAATAAACGAATGTAGGGCAGGGTTGCGAAAGTATTTGAAGAGTATTTGAAATTTCATGGATTTACAAGAACGGATATTTGACGGCAATATCGGCAATTATTTATAAAATATGTATGGATGAAAGTTCAGCATTTACCTTGAATTACGTATCTTTTCGTATACGTAAAATTTTGTTGGTTTTATTCGTATAAACAATCACTTTGCAACTGGTGAAATCGAAGATTAGAAATCATTTTATAAAAATACGAGAATCGCGAAGAAACTGGTTCAAAATCGAAAAAGTAAAATTATCGAAGAGAAGATTTTCTTACGCGTGAATATTCGACCGATCGATATATCAAACCGATTAGACACAAGGCCGGATTGTTATAACTGTAAAATTTTGTTAACGGCCCGATCTACACCTTTTCTGCGAATATCTCGGAAACTAAGGTAAGGTAATAAATAAGGTAGACCGACGGTTATACATATAGGGAAAACGTCGAGTTTTACAGCATACGAAAAAAATACATTGACAATCGGAGAGAACGGAAAGATTCATTTACGAATTTACTAAGAGAAAAGTTTCGTGAGAATAACGTTTTCAGATTATGACGCGCGAACAAGATTATTTATATACACGTATATGGAAAAAAGTAACGATACAGAATAGAATGTAAAATAGTTTTCTTAAGGAGTTAATCGTCCGAGCAAATGTAAAAAAATTCACCTGTACATTTTTTAAGCGGGAGATGGACGATTAAATACGCGAGTGCGTGGATTTGAATAAATTTTCAATACGCGTTGCGACGTATCGGCGTCAGCTGGTCGGTGGTCGGTGGTCGGTGGTCGGTGGTCGATACCAGACAGATCGAAGCAAAAGGAGGTTTTCCGTTGCGACAAGATTTCGCGCACACCGTCAGAAACAGGCGTCTAGTTGGCAAGTTTAGAAACGCTGTAGACGAAAGGTAGAAAATTGGCGTATACGATAAGATCGTTGGAGACAATTTTCCGTGACTAGAACGCGTGGTTGATACCAACGATCAACCGCTTCCGAGCGGTGATCGTCCGTCAGCGAGGGTAGACGAAGACTGTCCTCGCCGTCGAAGAAACTTCCTCCGTTGGAGCACGGTCCGAGAAAGATTCCTCGAGGCCTGTTAGCAGTTTTACGACGCGAACCCGGCGTCGCAGTCAGCGATACGAGTACCACTTGTAATAATAAAACGAGCTCCTTTCCACGGGTCGGTCAAATTTCTCTTACAGTTGCAATTCGTATATGTATACGCGCATACTGCGATGCCGTTTTACATATATATATTAGAATATTACATTTGAAAACATTCCAAACATTCAGACAAATGTTTTGGAAAAAAGAAAACTCGATATATATGTACACGATATCTGATTTTATTATTTTAATTTGAAAATTTTCTTTTCGCTAATTATTTAAAAGTTCGGAATAACTGTTTATTCTCAGGAAAATGTCGGGGTCTCTTAGTTTTCCAGACGTTTCAAATTTATGTATATTTCAAATAGTTTATACAGTCGACAGTTCTTTTTTTTTTTTTCTTTTTTTTTTTGCGAACATGTATCTCGGAAATTAACAGAGTTACGAGGTTTTCGCGAGAAGAAAAAATTGTTTCGAACGTTGAGTTTTTCAACATGTTCAAAAATGATGGAAATCGGTGTTTTAGATTTGTTGTTCTATGATCGAATCCAATTACGTCACAAGGGTAAAAAAGAATCGTGTCCTAAAAAGAAAAAAAAGAAAAGAAAAGAAAAAGAAAAAAAAAGAGAGAATGTCAAGATACGTCGTCTGCGAGGAAACGAGTTTCTTGGGAATTTCTTCGAATTTTAACTACGCGTTAAGGACACGATGGATACGATGTAGGTGCGGTTAAAATTTATGGAAATCTCGCGGTTCGCTCGACGTATTACGTTAGCGACAGAGAAATATCAGGAAATTAGTAAAAAGCTTGGATCAAATTCATCGAATACATTTTTATATTTTTATATTACGACGGATTATGTACATTTGACGCACATAGGTCAACCTAGCTTAATCTTAACTTATCAACGCGATAATCATTTTTAATATCGTGTAAATAAATAAACATAGCGTAGGCTGAACTAGATAAATATCCAGTCGGCGATGCAATAAGGTTCGACGAGTCGATGGATGTTGCGCTTTCGCGCTTTATTTCGATCTTCGATTCGACGACGGTCGGTCGACTGTACGACAAATATACATATATCGTTCGAATGGAAAATTACTTGATCAATCTGTCCAATCAGATCGCGTAATTACCAAATTCCTGTTTAAATATGAACGTTTAATAGGTTATCTTCCTTTTATTTGCGTTAAATACATACATATAGAAATCGCTAGGCGATTTAACGGCGCGAGAGCACGTTCGCAGCGAGAAATCTTACCAACGACAGCGTACATTTTCTTTAATTATCCTTTTACGTATTAACGTGGCTCCTATCGTACCTGTTGTAATTATCGGCAGATAATTCGTCACGACAACTATCGAACGAGACCATCCACGTATAAGTTATCTACGAATTACGTAAAAGTAATTGCAAAACGTGGTACAACACGCGTAGACCTTGGAAAACCTTTGAAAATGATGAAAATCCTTCGCTCTTTGTCGGATTGACGAGTCGCTAAAATAATTCTCGTAAAGTGAAGTGGCTAAATTAAATCGCTTATATCATTTTGATTTTTCCAGTTCTCTGTAAAGAGTTCAGCTTTCAAATAACACGTGGACCGCGGATATTTATGCAGATTCGAGGTTTTCGCGAATACGACTAAAGAAAGTTTCCCAAGTTTCGACGTTTGACAACTTTTAACGCTTCCACATTGTCGTTAAGATAATACTTTAACGTTACATCAACGTAACATCAACGGAACAATCAAACTTGTATGTTACCAGAGTCCCACCGAAATACACTGTACGTACTATTTATATCATATATACGGATTTACACGAGTACCGACCGATTAGATCCAACTATACGTACAATTTCGTATCGTTCTCTTTTTAATTTCTACTTTATTATTTATTATTTGTTATTTGTTATTTATTATTTATTATTTATTACCATGGTGCTAGTATTATCGGAACATTTTGTTATCCGGTGCCTTGTATCTCCTACTAAACATTCCTCTACGTATTATTATCATTATTGTTGTTGTTGTAGTAACTATTATTACTATTATTATTATTATTATTATTATTATTATTATTATTATTATTATTATTATACATGCATAGAGCAATTTTTCGTATTTGCAACAACAAACTTATCGAGATCAACGTTTCGTTCGCGAGCAGCGAACGAAATCGCGTCGTGGACGTAATTTTGTAGAAACTGAAACAACCGATAACCTTTATGCTTCTACAGTTTGGCAAATATAGCTATAGTCTGCGAAACTTGGAACGGGACACTCTGTGTAATCACTTCCTCCGATACTATAAATCGATCGTTAAAATAAATACGCGTTCGTCGTTAAATACGCGCGTATAGGTTTACTTAAAAAAACGTATTTTTTCGTTGTTTACGTTCATCATATAGAAACCAGTTTATAGAGTAATTCCTATACTTACATACTCTCGTTCTCCGTACGTTAAATCGAATCGACGGACGCGTCTGACTTTTACGTATCTCGCGAAGCGTGGATTTTGTAGGAACGTGGCTAAATTGCAACGAGCGCCAGTTTGGCTCTCTCCTTCATCGCCAACAAGCTATCCGGCATTTTTTCATTTCTCGAGATACGTCACGATCATATCGTACAGGTTGTTTGGAAATTATATTACACATACGACTATAATTATAATATACGCGACTAGATATTTTAGGCGAAACGAGGAAAAACAAAGATGGCACGTTCTAACTTGCATTTATAATATTCTTTTTCACTTTGGGCATTCATAATATTTCTGCCTGTCGCGCATCCCTACCCACGCTGCGTATCTCCGCCATTCTAAGTCTCTCACAAATGCATAAATATCCGCCGTCTGATGCTATTCCAACCGTTTTTCTAATATTTTTCCAACGCTATAGATTTGATTCGGGTCCGAGCAACGTTCGAATAAACGCTAACGCGGAGAAAGTCGGGTTTGCATAAAAATTGTAAAACTATGGCAATACATGGTTAATCGAACAGTATAATTGTAAAAGAAGAGAAAGGAAAGTTCTTCTTAGCCAAGAATCGCGCTTACGTCGTCTATTTTATCTCGATTGCTCTTTGCAACGGCAGTAAATTCTAGCTACGGACGAAACGCACTGTATCGTACACGATCCGTCGTCGATTTTACAGTTCGATCGAGGCACGAGAGCTTCGGGTGGATCCGTCGGAAGGAAGGTGGTGTTTATACGTCGAGCGCGGAGCTCGAGTCGCGTGGCCGTTTGGTTCAACGAAAATTTTGTTTCACCCGTCGGCGCTCATGCGCTCGCAACCAACCAACGATGATATTAATAAATAACAGGCACGGTCAATCGACCTTGCAACTTTTTGTACTAATAGAAATCACATTTTCGTATTTACGAAGACACGCGTTTTTCCTATCTTGCGTTTTATCGTGTTAAACTTAAGTTATCGAACGTAGGAAGAACGTAAGAACGTAAAAACGTAAGACGTAGAGTAGAGACGTGGAAAAACATCTATCGTTATACCAGTTAAGAAAGAATTGCGTTAAAAAGAAAATTGCGCATTTTTCATCGGTTAGATGAAAAAGAATTGTACGTTAAGGGATTAACTCGATAACGACGGCACGCCAACTAACGCGGCATTATCGACGCTCGACGTGGTCGAAGCAAGTTCGCTAGCGATCCAGCCTATTTTCTGAGTCGTGGCGGAAGCACGTTGGTCGGCGACGGCGTTGGACTGCTGCTACACGATCTACTCAACGCTCTGTGAGGCTCGACGCTGAGGAAACTCTTGTCGCTGGTCGGCGGCGCGGAGATGATTTCTGGCTCGGCAGGGCTGGGACAGCGTCGTTGCGAGCACGTTGACAAGCTACTTCTCGATAACGTTTGCAACGGTATTTGGTAGATTCTTATCGGCTTCCAGTCGCCCTGACTGTCTATACAAACGAAAGGACAATTATTATCGATTGTATCGATCGACGTACCGATATCAAACTACTACAACGCGGATGTAGCAGCCAACGTTTCCAACGTCATGGTTTTCTAGACTTTTCGATTTAGCAAGTTGTTGACGCGTAAACGTGTTTATCGCCGCAAGCGTATTTTTGCCAAAACATATCGGTATAAATAAATAAATAAATAAATAAATAAACAAACATTTATCCTATTAGGATCGCGCGAATAAGTAGAAAATGACGATCGGTTTGGAGAAGACGGCACGTACTTTGCTGATTGGATCGAGACGTAGAAGATTGGGGGAAAGGAGGCGGACTGGAAACCGGTTCTTCCTTGTCCATCGGTTTCGAGTCCAGGCGAATTCTTTCGCATTTTCCAGGCAGAAATTCTGGAGCCGTCGTAGCGAAGAAGATGTCTTGCTTCGAAGTGATTAGATTGAGGTTTGGCATGGCGATCGTGTGCACCAAATTTCCATTGATTATCAATCGTATCTCCATGGTGTCGTTGGTAAAGGCGATCACGTAGGGGAAGGCACAGGCTGAAAGTTTGTATCGGGACACAAAGGATTATATTATATAGGATGAAAATAAAGAAAACGAAATATAGACGAAATACGAAGATACGTTACCTATCGCCGCAGGAACGGAATTCCAGTTGAAATCGAATTCCGTTGCTACGGTATTCTCTTCCAAGAGTTTTTGAAAGTGACACGTATCTGCGGTAAGAAAGGCAGGTAAGCGAGTATCGATCGACCACGTTGTTGCATCGCTGCCACCGATTCTTCCTCCATTCAACCATAATTCTACCGTTTATTATATTTACTAAATATTTCAAAATACAACAAAGTTTTCCATTTCGCTTCTCATTCGACTTTCAACTAGATCGATATACGTAGGTAATGACGTTGAAATTGAACGACAATTGCAAAAAAAGAAACGTGTTTCGCTTTTGTACTTTTACGTCGCTCTTTCGTCCACTATACTACAAACTATAGCTTTACGTTATTTTTACTTTACTTTGCTTTACTTTACGACTTTAATACGTTCGATCGGTTTAGCGCGTAGCGATGCGTTTGCTTGAAACTCTATTTATGGCTATTTAACTTTTATTCGTACGACCAGATATACTATATATAAATACGTACTGTTGTAGCAGAGTAACAATTCGGGTTCTTCGTCTTCGCAGAGGTCCAAAGCAGCCACCACGTGTGGTTTCGGCGTTCCCTCGATGTGAAGAATTCTCGTGCTTCCAGAAGCTGAGATCAATTCGAAATGATGTCGGACACCGCAGCAAAGCGTCCATTCGTTGTTCGAATCTGTATTTTCTATTATCGTTAGTAACGTCGGAGATTCGCTGGCATTCAACTCCTTCAAATGCAAAAATCCTTCCACGGTGTCTGTATCCGTAGCGGAACACCATGCGGTCCACGCGGCGCTATGTTTCCATTGAAAGACTATCAAACGTCGGCCGACCGCTACGCACTAAATAAAACAAAAATATCATATCCGAATTACGAAGGTAATCTAAATTTCTCTATTATCGTCATCCACCGATTCCTATATTTATAATTTACTTGAAACACTACTAACAAAAAAAGAAAAAAAAATATATATATATATATAACTATCGTATGATTTCAAATAATTATTAAACAAATGGAAGATTTAGTTGCTTTCTGGTCTCGATGCCATCGCCGTTGATACATCATACACGCACCTATACTGTACTATGTTTAGCGACGCGATTCGAAAAACTTGGAATCCTAATACGATATATTTCGGATAAATTGGCAGAGGATTCGAATTCGATCGGAGTCTGGAATCTTGTATCTTTACGACAACATCGAGTTTCGTTGATGTTTACGTCGTTCGTTTACGTCGAAAACACTCGCCTACGAAACGTACCTAAACTTTCGTGACTTACTCGCAGTACGATCCAGATATTTTCAGCTTCGAATCGTGTTCCAAGCGATTCGAACGTTTCCCTGTACACGGATATATTACGGATTTCGCGCCATTTTCAAGCGTTTGCGATCCCAATACGCGTATTACGTTAAAAAACAAACAAAAACTCATCTTTGTACGAACAGCCGAAGCTTTAACAAAGATCGTAAATTATCGAGCTTTTAATCAACGATTCGGAAATAAATATACACAGCCGTGTAGCAGACGTAGCTTTCATGTCCAAGCAACTCTTAAATAAACAAAATTACATAAGAAGAATCGATGATTCCGAGTAAATAATTTCTTTCAATATTTAAACAACGCAAAGGAACGATCATTTTTCGCGTCTGTCTACACGTTACAAACACGATTGGTTTATGTCAGCCGATCAACGCCAATTACGTCTGTACAGCGGTTTTTACTCGAAAAATAAGCCGGCCTTCTCGGCAATTGTTCTTTTTTTTTTTTTTTTTTTTTCTCGTTGTCTCGAATCGATTGTCCAAACAGCGTCTCGCTATTTAGTCTATTTTATAATTTATAAATACGTTCGGTTAAAATTATAATATTATAAATTGAAATAAGACGAGAAACGTATATAAAAGTTGCTTGTATATAATTAATCGATAATTTCAATTCAAAAAAAAGGAAAAAAAAGAAGAAAAAAAAAAGAAAAAATCGGGAAAAATTTGAAAAGCGGCCGTCTCTTCTCTTTCGTTTTTTTCTTTTCTCTTTCAGTACATACCATGCGCAAATGAGAGCCACCAGGCATAGTAACGGTGTATAAATGGCAGCCCCGAGTTCTAGGTAGTCTTCTTTCCTTTATATGCGCTCGTCCTCTAACAGCCAAGGGACGAACACGAACACGAGTACGACGAATCAAGGGCTTAAATTTTGTAGCGGCTCGGGTGAAATTGTCACAATCGTTTTCTTCGCTTTCGTCGGCGTCGTCGTCCGCATCGTCCTCGTCGCCATTGTCTTCGCACTCTTGATCCTCTTCGCGATCGTTTGGAATTTCGGCAGACCTACTCGTCGCGTTATTCTCGAATTCTCTTAGACGAAAAACGTAGACGTTGCTATCTTTGCCTTTGTCACCGGTTCGAAATAACAATATTCCGTGTTGCTCGACTACGTCTAGCTGTTTAATTGGCACCGATTCGTCGAAGATCAGTCTGTGCGATAAACTGTCTGAAACAGAAAATGCATTGCATTTGCGTTCTTGCGTTTTGTAATTTTGTCAAGTTAGAAACAGAGAGACGAGAGACGAATTTTTAAATCGCGCTATTGTCCCCGACCCACTCTCTCTTTTTATATATTTTATTATTTCATATATTCTTTCTTTCTTTCCTTTATGCTAACGAGATTTTTCAGTCAATAAATAAATAAATCTTCCAATTATACAGTTTCGTGCAACTTGTAAGCGAAGATGTATTTTCGAAAATATTCCGTGTAAGGTAAAACGAGAGAACGTGAAGCGAAGAAAACAACCTTCGATCAGAAAAGTTCCACTCTCGGTAGCCAAGACCAGCTTGTTATCCAGCCAAACGTCCCCGCATACGACTTCGTGCGGGAAATCCGGATAGATGCACCTCGGCTCCCACGGCCTAGGCTTCAAAGGGCCAGCAGTGGCCAAGGAAGTTGGCGCCAAACCTCTGACGATCGCTTCGAGTTTCAGGGCCTGTCCGACGCGCACCATCTCCACAGCACGGGTCTCCTCGCGACGTCGACCTGGAGCCTCCACGACATCCGACAATGCTCGTCGGTTTAACATACTCTGCGAAAATTCCATCGATTTTCCTTTCTACGGGGAGGGTGTGCCAACAGCTAATAACAGCGTACCGTACAGTTTTCGTTGCTTGCTGGACGACGCAGGCGGTTCGGAAATTCGTGCAAAAGCGGAGAAAAGTGGGAATTTACCGTTTTCACGATGATTTCGTCGCTTGTTCGAGCTCCGATCGCGTTCTCCGATAGCGCGTTGTTCGAGACGTTGTTCGAGACGTTGTCGACGAAAAATTGTCGCGACAACACGAAAAAGGGCAACGCGCTATTAAAAGAGACGCTCGAAGCCACAATGCACGTTGTATCATCTTTTACGTACTTGTTATCGCGCGATAGCTTTGGTCGAATAACGCCTACGTACGAGAAAACGCGTCGAAGCTTGTGTAAATATTGTATTTCGAGTAGTTTTATCGTAGTGTGGACGAACGGATTCGTAATAAATGGACTCGTGATAATTAGTCGATAAATAGTAGTAGTAGCGATTGCAAGCATCGTGCAAGCAATTAAAAGCAGCTTCACCGAATTTTGCAGCATTTCATCGAATCTATTCTAGAATTTCTTACATGCTTTCTAACCGGGATTGCCAACTGGTTTCTAGTTACGAGTCGTCTGACAAATTTTCAACACGAAGAAAATTCTAAATGCTAACGAACGAATCAAAAGGATTACTTAAAGCGTTACTTAAACTTAAAAAGGATTTTCAAGTACTCGTACATCTTCCATGTAACAGCAAAACCGTATTTTATTAGTAACAACGAACAAGGCGTTAATAAGAAAGCGTTACTGCCGAAAGTGAGAGCAACTGTTTCAAAGAAGGATATACGATAAAAGCGAGAGGAAATATTATCGTTGATTAGACTTACGTTGCTCTTGCTCTCCTGCGAGTGTTCTTGATACATATCCCGGAGAAGAGCGTCCAGGGTCCTTTCCCTTTTCCGAGCGAACGTTGGCGTGTTGAACGTAGCTTTCTCGCCGTTTATTAACTTGACGAGAAGAAATTCTCGCAGGGTGTACGGATCCTCGAACACGGGTGGGCACGGAAGGCTCGGACCAAACAGAGGAACATTTTCGTCGCAGTAAATGGCCACGCGCCATCCTTTACCGTTTTCTTCGGCCGATACCACGGCAAATACGTCTGTGTTTGTAAATGTACCGCGCGTCAACATCGAATCAACGATCTTATTTATCCTTAGGAAAATAAATATATAAGAAGATGGCGAAAGACGCGTTGGAAGAAAGAATTTTCTGCGCAAGTGCGTGACGTATTTGCGAGAATGGGGCAACACGTTGTTCGCAAAGGTGCGAACTCGTCGACCACCAGCTGCAAATTTTGTGCCGCGCATCGCCCGTTGCAACAGAACCGACAAACAGGTCTGCAGCTTTGCAGCCGGTCGATGGGCCAGGTTATTTACGGTGAAAATGGTTTCTCGCCACCCCAACCAAACGATATCGTCTACGGTATATCGTTACGTAAGAACGCGTTATACTACGGGATTCTCTGCTCTTTATATCTTACCGATCGATCAAAAAGGATATTTGAAACTCAGCCTAGATCGAAAAGATATCGATAAATGGCGTATCCGACTTACGGGTAAATTGACTTTTGATGCAGTTTGGGTTGAAAGTGTCTATGGCGTTCGAGTCATCCGTGTAAATGATGTTAACGATATCGTTACCGATGTGTCGCTTTCTCTCCAACTGTTGCGGGTTGTCCTTCGAATAGGGAAGCATCGTACTCACGTGGTACATCACCTCGTGTCCCGCGTACACCGTATAATAACTCTCGTTGCCGGTCATGTCGCCTGCGAACGTTCAGAGAGAGAAACACATACGTACGAAGAAGAAACTCTACGCGCCAATCGTAACGACCATAATCCTTCCTTCAACGACGAACGAATATGAAAAAGTATAGCGTTTACCTTATCGTCGACGACCATTAATTTCAAACGATAGCTACCTACCAACCATAGAAACGGAAATAAGAATAGTACCTTTTACGTCTAAACCGCCACGATACTTGTCCCAATTCTTCAGTTCTATCCTCTCGCCCACAATTTCCAGGAACTTGTCGAAATCCGGACTACCCTTCTCTGTAAATCGAGCGAGCAGATCGCGTATCGAGACGAATTGCGAATCAACGTGGAAAACTTGAAACTCGGCATGAGACGGATACAAGGCGATACGAGGTGAGAAGTTGCTCGTAACAGTGCTACAGACTCGCGAGAAGCTACTTTTTCCTACGATGGTTGAAACGGTTGAAATACGCGGAACGCGCATCGGAAGAAACGATAAAGAACCAACGTGTTTGATTTTTAAGCGAACGCGACCGCCGTTCTTGCGCATAGTCGTCCAAGTTTCAAGGGTTGGTCGATTCGTCTTGGTTGAATTTAAATCGAAACTTTTCATCGACTTACCGTTGGATAGCATTTCGTCGTCGGTTGTTTGCCCTTTCTTCGCGTATATCACGCCGAACTTGAAGTTGACGGAACCTTCTTGCTCCTCCAGCAATAGCAGATCCTGCGATGCAAAAATTTGCAAAAGTTCGTCATACGTCCACCATACGAACGCCGCGTTCTTCTTGCGATTTCCTACAGTTTCTCACAATTTCGTACAGTTTCTGCCGCTTTTGCCACACGCTTATAGAAATAAAGATAGAAAAGCTGTTTCTTGTAAAGTTAATCGCGAGAGGTTAAGGCCGCTTACTTACCTTTTGAATTTCGGGGGAAAAAACCTCGCGCGGAGCCTTATCGAGTTTCTCAAGACCAAAGAAATTGCTGCAATTTCACCAATTAGTTGTTTCGATCGATTAGAAAATTACCAATTAATAACTAGTAGGTAAGCACGTACCTCAATATCTGTCTGATCGTCATCGTTTTGTTCGCAGAGTATGGCAGCGATATCTTCTGTGCGCCCTAAATTTGTTACTCTTTCATTCATCGATCGCTGTAAACTTTTTTTTTTTTTTTTGCCTCGCCTTTCTCTTACATAGTCTTTTAATACGCGATAACATCCGAAGAAAAAGTGGCTATAAAAAGTCACAGTATCGACACGGTTTAGTAATAAAACGGTTCGTTCTACCGTTTACCTACTAATTAATCAGACCTAATTGCAAGAATATTCAATTTTCTACCATTTAGCGGTAGACTCTCGCGCGTTTCGTTCTATGAAAATGAAACGCAGAGAACGCGATAAACAGATAACGGTATCCTTCGTTGCGAGATAAGGCTGTGCGCCGATACTTTTTCTATATACAACTGTACATGCATATACTCGCACGAGCAAGTGCGTTGGCATTTTTTCACGTGGAAATCTGCTTTTAGAAATTGATCGATGGCAACGACTAACTTTTCGTTGCTTTCGATTTCTCTCCAAGCAGCATTTCACAGCAGGATCGTCGATTTATTCCGCGATTCGTTGATTATGCGTCTACCGAATGATCTTTAAAACGAAGAGGAAACGCGATCAGCTGAAATTCGCACGTATCGTGACAGATATTGTTGTCTCCGTCGGAACCGATGTACACGAAAAACGCATCGTTCGTTCAAGTACGATCGTCCGTCGGCTCCGCGTAAACGGCAAACGAATTATATGATCGACGGTAAATTTAGGCTTTCTTATTTTCTATAATTTACTTCTATCATCTTATCACCGATATGTAAGAATATCTTTTTCCCGTTAGCCTCAACCTTTACGTTTCATTAATTTTCATTAAATCATCGTTTATCTCGAATAGAAAAGAAAAATCTGACAAGTTGCAGTAGTCGTTGTAGAGGTACAGGCGAATACTCACAGTTTTTCTCCATAAAATAACTCTGTAATGCGGCACGCTTTGATCGCTGACTTCGCTCGTCACGACCGATAGAAACAAGGGATTTCTTTCTTGGTCCGCGGCAACGTAATTTTGATGCACTGTAAACGCATTTTTCATCGAATGACAAATATTTTCGATATACGTGCAGACAAGTAAGCAAGTAAGTAAGTAAGTAAATAAGAAATTACACGGATAAGGAATTTTTTACGATAACAAACGTAAAAGATCGTCGGACGAGAACGGATCGAGCTAAATGCAAAATAAAAGAATAGGATGTTGCTTGAAAAACGGTTGTTCAGCCGTCGTTCCTCTTGTCCTATACATATACATCTAATATACGTACACGGATACTCTAAAAGACTCGTATAAAATCCTTAAACATAACAACATGTTCTTTACTCACGTTTTCCGAGAAAGTATTTGAAGTACCAGCGCGTTTGGTACTCGGGATTTTCCAATATCGGCGTACTCGGTGATCCGAACATCTGCACACGTGCAAAATCAGTTTCGCCACGGACTTGATCAAATTTTCTGTTAAACGAGGGGAAAGAAGCGGCGCAAGCGGAAAGCGGAAAGAAGGAATATCGCGTGTTTCATGCCTAATTTCTACGTTACTAATTAATTATCCAGCTATACGCGCGAATGAAATAATACCGCCTCGCTGTATAATTTCGATAAGTGTTTCGATAAGTGCCTTTTAGAAACCACAGGGATTGCCGTAGAACGGAATATATACGCGTTACGACAAGATATACTAGTTAGCGCTGTGTAACAATCGAATCCTTTATTTTACAGCGGTATTTAAGCTATCGACGAGTATAAACTCGATCGTTTCGCTTATACACGCTTATATAGGTTTACAAAAACTATCATCGACGCGATAAATTTTCCTTCGATTCTCTGGTTGTTGGAACGAGTTGTCGTCTTATAGTCGTTGGCTCTAACCGCCGATCTTCCGCGGAGTAACCTGCTAATTTTCTGTAATTTGGAATATTCATCTTTCGAGTCGATAATATTTACTCGAAATATTTCTTTCATCCCTTTGCATAGTCGGTTACGAATACCTTTGTCGCGCATCGTCGACGAATAACCAAAGTAAACGCATTTCAGCATCGTTTCATCGAATTATCTTATCTCAATTTATTAGCGATAATTTATATACGGTTGAATAAAAAATGAAAATCAAACGTTTCTGCATATTTACGACGTTCCTCTTTCTTCCGGATATTTCCGGCGCGTTAAGAAATATTTCGTACGTGGTTAAAACTAAAAAAAAAAAAAAAAAAAAAAAAACTAATATACCGCCGTAACGAAGAAGAAGGAATTTTATCAAGTCGAGAGAGAACGAGTTAAAAGCAAACAGATTCGTATAATTACTGGTTTCTTACTTCTTCTTTCTCGCCCGGGGAATCACCGTTCTCCACTCGAAATCTTCTTCCATTGTCGGACCCGTCTTGCTCCATTTGTGGCAGCTGAAACGCACCATATCGAGAGACTGACGTTAGCGACCGTGCGAATCTCCACCGACGACACACAGAAAAAAAGGAAAAGAAGACGAGAAACAGATAGACCGTCCCCTTTCCCAGCGCTATCGTCGCGCGCGCCTTTCTTCCTTTCGGAACGCGTGCACGAAAAACTATTTTAAAAACGTACCCATGTCTTGCGTATTTATACGTTATAGACGTTATCGACACGATCGTTTTCGCCACTTTTAATAGTTTACGCGTTTATTCGAATTTCGTTGGAAAGTCGTTCTTTCTTTCGGCGCGCACATCTATATCAAGTCAATTTTCAATCGTTCACTCTCCGTACAAATTACATTTCTGCGTGGCGACGAACGACCACCGACGCCGCTTTCCAAACTCACCATTTCCACGCTGCCGTAATATCGCCTGGAGAGGACACCCCGCCTGGAAATGGCATCCGTGCTGCATCTGAAAATATCATACACGTTCAAAGTTCTAGGCGGCCACGACGAAACGAAGAAACGATCGCGCCGAGCTCTCTTTCGCCGAGCTTCCTGCCCGTGTTTATCGCTTCTTTCCCAGCGAAAAATCTGGGTTAACGAGGCCCCTAAGAAACGAACACGTTTCCCGATGAAATTCTTTCTTTACAGCAGACACTCGGTCGCAATTATTTTTCACCCGAGTTATCGAAATAATTCTGCTATGGTGCTCGTTAAAACTTTCCACGATATCTCAACCATCGAATAATAGTTTCTCTCGTTTTTAGTGGAATTCAAAGTGGCGAGTGAATTTCCATGGCAAGGTTCATCGATTACCAAAGCGTATAACGCGTCGGTTGGCGATCGTCGAACCAATAGCAAAACTACAGCCAGTCTCTAAACGCTGCTCTATCGAATACGTTCGTCCAATTTTCAGTATCCGACTTTGTCGGATCGACGAACGACGCGTAAAGGTCGTTTAGACGTTTTAGGCGAAACTCTCGAAACTGTACGATCTTAGCCATAAGCGTCATCAATTCTAGCAATGCCGTTCGACACGGTATAGCGATACGAGCGAACGATCCACGCGTCGCCGTCTCGTTCGACGCAACAGCGATACGCACACGGCACGTAGAATCGTAAGCGACGATAGATAAACGATTAGCGGAAGAGCGAAGGAAGTTTCCGACGAGAATTTATCCGCATTGAGCGTACTACCGATTTTCCGCTTTCGAATCGTTCTTCCAGCACCAGATTCCACCCTGCCGTTGTTCCACGAAAAAACGCGTGCCAGTAAAATGACATTTTCCATACGTGTTTTCATCGAACGGGTTACTTGGCAACGCTTCGTACCGGCCAACCGAATATAACCGCGTTACTGTACGACACGCACAGTATATCGTATCGCAAACTCGCATATCGCTCGACCGTTTTCCCACGCAACGACGATAGACTACGCGTTTAAAGAAACGTACGCATGATGGCTGGATCGTCGGTGAAGATGCGTGCAACGAGCAGCGGACGACAAGGCAGGCACGCAAACCGATCTCGACCTGTTCCTCTGGATCGTCCGAGAAGCAGGCAACGTCTCTTCGTCGCTGTCGCTTTCCGTCACCGAATTCCCATTTCCAGCGCAACTCTCCCTTCCCCCTTTGCTTCGCTTGCTCGAAAAATTCTTCTTCTCTATGCCGACGGTCGTCGACGAGCTCGAGCTCACCGACAACGAGACTGCCGACACGTTCGTCGACGAGCCACTCGTCGACGAGACTCCTCGCAAACGAGACACCAGCTTTATGTCCAAGCACAACATCTTTCCACTCTCTTCTCTTTCCTCTTTAATTTACACCCCTTTAAACGGTTTTCCCGCCATCTTTACCGCTTCGGATCCTTTTCAACAATCTCGTAATTGCTCGAAACAACAACCGAAACAGCGACTACGATGGAAAAACCATTCGACAGTATCTTTCTTTTACCCGAAATTTTTCACTTTTAATCGTCGTTATACGCGAGATATTAACGTCACATTACGGACAGCGTCATCTTCCTACCAAAGCCGCAGCAACGACGAAAAATCGTAAAAAGCAAAAAGTATCAAAGTTTTCGGTCGACGAAACCTTCCGATAATACTTTGCCTGTTTCAAATCGATCCCTGTGTTAGACACGCTATAAACGATTACTACGTTCAAACGACGAACGATACCGCCCCCTTCCTGTTACGGTCACGCGCCAACTTAAACTCGCCCTAGAATGCAATTTCAATTTCTTCTTTGCTTCGTCTCATTTACTAAAATCATTCGGCGCGGAATCAACCGTTCTCTCCAACTTTTATACAACGAATAAAGCGCTCAAAGTTTGCTCGTTAAAATTTTCCAGGCATATAAGTAGCTTTAAATAAGAAACCGTTCGAAAAACGCACGCGACCAGCGAGTCAAGATATTATCTTCGTATCGATGTCGTAGAACGTAAATACTTTTTGTAAGAACGTGCAAAATATCGGATAAACGAATACATTGTTCGGAGATGTGGTCGAATCGATCCGGTACGAGGATCGTTTCCAAAATTTGATTACTCGGTTAGAAAGAAAGAGAACCTCGAATTCGTATTTCCAGAAAGAGAATCGGAATTCTGTTTCAACGGACTTGAAACTCTGTCGACACCTTATCACCATCGATATTCCGTTCGCACAATTATAATAATTTCTCGGTTCATCCTTATTAAAAGCTACAACGAATTCCAATATTTGGCCAGCGTAACTGTAGCGACCAACTGTTGCAGCGGCTACGAAAAGTATTTGTACGTCCTTCTATCTGTTACAGTATTCGCTATTATTGCCATTTAATTACGCTCGAATATATGAAGTTTCGTAACTTTGCTCGTTCAGTCGTACGTATTTTCATTTATTTTCCAAATTTTCCAAAGGAAAATTTATCTTCCAAAAACGAAGCTTAGCTTGGAACGCCGTAAAGCGAGCATCGCGTTTTACATTTCATTCCGATTTATAAGTAGATGCAGAATTTTGTACATACGTAGATCGAAGATCGTTCGAGGGCGAAAGATGCGAGAATTGCGAAGAAAAGTAGCAAAGTAACGATTAACGTAACAAGAAATCCGGGTAACGTACAGCCTTAAAGAGAGATCTCTAAGTATATATGGAACTTGATACCATCGCTGGTTATCCGTTGAAAGCTTCGGGGTTGATAGCATTGGTGCCAAGTTGCGTGATTTATTACCATCGATAAACCACCTTTTTTTTCAAGATGCTGGCTGTCGGACATCGATATCGTTGACCGAGTTTTCCTGTTCCACAGGTCTCTAACCCTTTCGAAGATCGTGGCTACATAATGAAAAAGAGTACCGACGACACTGACCGAGTCCCTTTGCCTTTAGCTTTCCTCTCTCTCTCTCTCTCTTTTTGCTTAACCAGATCTTTAACGTTGAACGAAGCGGCAGTCGATAGGTTGATTTTAATAACCAGATTTCTCTTCCTCTCTCTCCCTCTCGCTTTAGCTTTGGCACATCGAAGCACATAGAAATATTATTACACTGTTGTAGCATTTATGCAATTCCCTATCGACATTCTTAACCCTTCGATTTTTCTCCACACAGGATCGAGCGTTCGCTCGTGACCGTAGAAAATTTCATTTTTAATTCAATTAATTTTATTTATCGATCATTATCGACGATAGAGACGTACGCGTGTTTGGTTTTCCGTAAAGAACGTTTTAAAGTACGATATTACTTGTACGGAATATCGAGCGTGAAACGGTGCAACATGGAATAATTTTCACTTTTCCTTATTAATTTCCCAACCATTTCAATCGACAAATGCTCCGACTTCCGAATCTGTGAAACGCGATACCGTATAAATCGCAAAAATATCGATCCTCTTACAACGACAAATCCTATTTAAATCGTCGATCCCTCCGTTTTTTCTCTCTTTTCTCGTAAAAAAATTTCGTAACGTTCTATGTAGTTTCGTTCGTTCGCACTTCGAAAAGTGCCAAGATCTTCGTTTTCGTTACCTATTTTACGATGCCCTTTTCGTCCCATTACGACCACCGTCGCCGTTATTTGATCGTCGTACGACTCCAAAACGAATCGATCTCGGATTATCTTGCAATAGCAAGACCGAGACGCGTGCCACCGATTCTCATAACCGTTGCCCTTTTCTTACAGCCTCATCCCCGTCCCGTCGCATAGCCGCCAAACAGTTTTATCATCGATGATTCTCACAGTCGATGATCGACGATCAACGATCGACGATTCGTTCGAGCGTAATAGCTGCACATAGCCACTGTCGTCGAGTTCTCGTGTCCGGACGACCTGGATCTCGGCCGCCGTCGATTCAGCCTACGTATCGTATCGATGGGAAAAAGAAAAATGCGAGAAGGCGTGATAGAAAAGGCGAATGAAAGTGTAACACACGGTAGCGGTGAGGTTGCACGCGTCGATAAGCACGATATCGATAAATTGCGACGAATCGATCGAGTATCGGACGGATGAAAAATCGAAGAATTTGCAACCCCTACCGACAGAGGCAGGACACGACCCTTCGCGAACGAGGACGCAGCGAGTCACGATCGGAGAGCGAGTACTCTTTCTAAACACGGCGACTCGACGACTGGCGCCGCGTCGTCGAGCTCATTGGCTCTCTTTCGCGACCCTCCTCCGACGCCCTCCGCCCCTCTCTCTACCGAGATCTATCTCGTACGCTTTCTGTCTTACCGCGGTCGCTTCGTTCCTTTCCTCTTCGCGACCTGTACGCGCGTGCTCTCTCTCTCTCTTTATGCATACGCCTGTCTCCTTCTACCTTGCCAACCGACCTACGTGACGGCGCGGCGACGCAGCGACGCCGCACCGCAACGCGCTCTCTCCCTCGCGCTTTATATCGGCCAAACATTTTATCCTCCTCGAATTCTGCGCTTTCGACATTTTTCCAGCATTACGTATAGATTGGATAGAAAAGTTGCGTAAAAATTATACCGCTACTACTATTACTATATCATATACTATAACAAGAATATTCCGTATATCGTACTATGTGCTGTAAAATTGTATTATATAGTTATATTATTAAACTGTATTATACAGTAATATTGTATTATTAGTTATATTGTATTTTTTAGTAGACGCCTTACGTTATCTAAAAATATCCTTTCAAAATCCTTTCAAATGAAATATTTTCAAATTATAGAATCGAGTACGATACAACTACGGTAAAGTCATTTTAAACCTGCAGTCTGTTGTTTTGTATGTTTAGTTGCCAAATCAAAAATCACTGAAATACATACACGAATGAATCGGCAATCGCGATTATCGTGGAAATGACATTTCTAGAAATATTTATTTACTTTGTCAATTGCAAAAGCATCTTGGCGTGAGATTTTTCTGTATTTACGACGGATTTAAAAGTGAAGCGATACATAGAACGTATATAATATGCAAAAGTATTATCGAAATTATCCAAAGTATACAAATTATTAGATGAAATAATTTTCTACCTAGATTCCATCTTTTTAATTATATTCGGCAAACTATACAATGTAAATATTCGATATCGCTTATTTTATTATTAATAATTATAAGTCCAGTAAGCCGAACGAGTTTAAAACCAACATTTTAACTATGTTTTATCGTGTTTATTTTAAAAATAACATAGAAACAGACCAACTTTAATTTATAAGATCAAATAAATTATTTTCCAACAATTTTCCATTTTAGTCGACTGCTTCGAACGAATTATAACAACGAACGATTCGGATTTTAATATTAATTTGAATTTTCCAATATTTGGCGTACATTTTAATTTTTTGAAACGATATACAGCTGAATCTAAAGGAAAGTTTTTATTAAGAGTATATCGCAGTTTATATTTTCTTCTGGCTATTTTTTTCATTTTTATTTCTTTTTTTTTTTTTTTTTTTTTTTTTTTTCTCACCGTAGTTAATTAGTACCGTACTTGTTACTGCAGTAGCAGGTATTACGGTGTTGTTTTTGCCAATGTAGTTCTATGTATTAGTTAACCAATCAATATCGGAGAATAATCGGAGATAAGATCGAAACAAGATTGCCCTTCAGGGTAAAATTTGTTTAATCTGGAATATAAAAATATTAGATTACACGTATGCATGTTTGATTTGCAAGTTGCCATTTTGTTAAACAATTTTCGTTGCCAATAACAATACGTATATATTAATAATCAGACACTATGTGTATTATTATTACCTACTACTTTAGATAAATGACGAAAACGTACCGAAAAAAGTTATTAACAATAGTTTAGTTTATTCGTCGAGCAAGCTCGGTGGTTTAGTTCATATTCTTTACCTTCGGCGTACACAGTTATTGTTTGCACCGAAGGGTGGCGTTAAATACTCCGTCCTAATCAATCGATCCGAGCGTTCAACGACGGCCATTTGGTAAAACAATTCCCGCGGTAGAGGTACGTACGACTCTTAACGTTCGCTCTGCGGTTCAGATATTTTTGCAAAAACATTCTAGTTTTGATATCTCCTAATTAATTCCTTACCTATAGTTAAACTAATAATTTTGTAATAATTACTCTATTCATTTATAACAATTTATTCGTGGAACGTATTCATGGAATCAAGGTTCTCGTCGTCCATTGAGACGCGTGCTACGATTGGTAAGTCGCATGGTTTCGTTTCTTCCATGATAAGTTCAATGTTCATGTATAATTGTGTGTAACCGCATACTGTACCTATTCTAATCGACAAATTTCAATACGTACATCGTGGGACGCCGTAAAATGCGTGCGTTGTTTTAGCCTTAATTAATCGTAAGATATATACCTATGTCAATTCTGTACAACGATACTTATCCATCTTGCAAGGAAAATTAAAATTCTATTCTCTTTTTTTTTGCCGAAACACGGCGTCGCTTGGGTCCATCGATTCTTTCGAAAGATCGCGAGCTCGTACGTTCGTACCGTGATTTTTATTTGATTTTCCGATTGATCGCAACATCTCGGATTTTGTAATTTTTCGTTATTTTCAAAAGTTTAGCGTCGCGAAAATATAACGTTAAAAAGTTTGATACAACGACTCGTACGTTCCTTTCGCAAGACACGAAATTCTATATACAGCGTCGGTAGCTTCATCTTCTTTCTCTCGTTCCAAATTAGACGAATGTGTTTTTGATGCCGAATGCTACCGGTGGGTCTACGAATTATCGTACGATGTTTATAAAGATCGATGTGATCATCGTGCGAGATATAGATATTGCGCGATGTATCTTTCGTTTGAAATTTAGAAGGATTCGTGCAAGGGCTGCATGAAAGACGAATGTTTATAATGTAAGACGTATACGTCCTTTTCTTCTTTCGCGTGGATCGTTTGACATTCCGTCCGTATCTGCTTGTATCACCGTCGCTTCCCCCACCACGCCACTTTGGAAGCTGCTCGGCGAAACTAAGGTACGAGGAGTCCTCCGTTCAGTCGTCTTGTTTTGTTTCGATAACGTGGATCGCGTTACGCGAGGTTCGTAACCTATTCTAACCTATTAGTGGCGTCACTTGTTCGTTACTGTTTTAATTATATTTTTTACTATCGTTTATATCTCGTTATTGATATCGTTCAATTAATCCGCATTTATTTAACGATTTATCCAACATCGAGATAACGAAATTAGGTGGTTTTCTGAAATTTTTCGTTTGAATCTTTCTTTAGTCGTCTATTTACAAAATGATACCGGTACGACTTCTGTCGTAAGCTTTCGTAATAAAATTTGAGCTTGATCGTGTTTCCGTGTAATTATTTTATAAATTTCTAGTTAGTTTTTGTGCAGGTTATCGATCGATGGCAGGGATAATATAGAAGTAACAGGAATATTAATATATGGACGCAACGACGATCAACGGTCAGTTTGATGAATTTTCATGGAAATCTGGTAACGTTTAATTCATTTTAACTGATACAGCTGTGTATAAACAGTTCTATTGCCTTTTTATTCGAGCACGGATGACATTTGATATACAATTTATGTTTATTTTAAAATATACTTGATACATATTTCATAATGGATCATTACGTAATTATTTGGAATACTAAGATGAAAGTAAATACGATTAAACAAATCACATTGTTTTTTATTCAAACGAACTTGTAACGAATTATTTTATTGTTTCAATGTAGTTGATAACGTAGAATTCTCGATGATTTAACGATAGCTTCGTGTAGACGGTTTGAAACGTAGAGATCTTAATAACAATAGCTTTAACCATATCGATAGGTATTGTAACATACTAGGTATCGGTATGTCAATTTTAAATTATTTTTCTATATTATGTCAATTTGCTATAGTTTCCGTCATATATTGTAACTTATATTTTTTTCATAGAGGTGGCGCGCAAATAGACTCGGATACTTCAAAGCGAGGCTTAGCGCGCGTTTCTGTACCATTCTTTCAGTTGTGAACTTTTGAATTCTTGCAAATATTTTCGAATATTTATAACACTGTTGCGTGTTAATGGAGTGTACGTTTCGTGTTCAAATAACGAACATTCGCGGTACGATTCTTGCAAATGATCGCATTGCGTTCACGGTATTCGTAAGCATTTGTTCGATATCGAGAAATTTCCTACAACTTTTTAACTAATGCTTTTCATACTTGTTCCAATTCCTTAATAATAATTCTTTAAATGCGAAAAGAACAGCAGTATCTTCTAAATAAACGTTCGGTAGGGGAAAAGAGAAATCGTCGCGAGGCTCGATACGGATCGTGTTTCTAACCGTCTCTCGCGGTCCTCCAGCGTCATATACGAATCGTCTCATCTTCCCGACGGAACGTACAATGTATCGACGAGCGCACGATTGCCGTCCGGCCGCGAGTTCCAGAAACGTCGATTCGATCCGTTCTTTAATTTCACAAAGAAGTCGGCATACGCGATCATCGGCGCGAGCGGTGGCGTGATCCCCGAGAGGACAAGGAATATCTCTCCCCGCGACTGGACGAAAATACAGTTTTATTTTCATAAACAGTTTTATATAATGCGGTTCGTAGAGTCAGCGTTTGCTACGCAAAAGTATTTTCCAATATTTTCAAATCACGATACTTTTCATTAAATTCTATCGAATAATCACGCGCGAAAGTAATAAAATTTTATCAAACAAATTTGTACGCGATATCAGAGTTCTTGTTCGCCGATTATAATTTAAGCGATCGCGGTAACCTAGTCTTTTATTTTTCTTTTTATATATATATATATATATTTTTTTTTTTTTGAACATTCATTTTCGGTATTAGAGTCAGGTCATCTCTCAAGAGGATAAAGCCTCTGTAGGAGCTGAAAAATGTAAGTAGCGTAATACATCGTATTTCAATTCGTTCACCTTTTTGTGTTTTGTTTGAATTATTATTATTAATTATAAAATAAAAATGATAGATAATTTGAAAAGCTAAAAAATGTTTTTTTTTTTTTTAGTTGAAATTAAGTCTTAAGATGTTCAATTACAATAAAACTGTCTGATACTCATGAAAAATCACCGAATTCTCAATTTTTTGATTTCAAACTTTTATATTAGAGTTTTATATTAGCACTACTTATTAGAGTTTATTAGAATCTCAGTGTTTGTTATCGCTAAAGTTCCAAGTTTGTTATTGTGTGTTTCGATCACTGGCGGGGAGACGCGATCGCGAGGAAACGCGTCAACGAGAGTCGTAAATTCCCGTTACGATTAGACGATCATCGACGCCACGAAATGATCGATCCCCTGTTTCGGTTAGGATAATAGAGGCGGTTAAATTAAGTATGACACTGAGATAACGGGTTGCAATTCGCGCTTTATTCCAACAACTCTGTAGACGTAGACAGTTACGCTCGGTGCGTATAGATAAGTTAAGTAGGTGACTGATCTAAGGGTGGAAACCCGGTCGAGAGACGTTGACCGTTCGAAAGATGGAAAATCAGTGAAGTTCGGCGACGATGCTATATGGCGGTGGAAAGCTAGCGATGGGTGTGTCTAGCGCACGGGACCATCGGATTTGTTGGTGACAGTTTTGACTAGGAAAGTGAGGGCAATAGTCATTGCTTCTGATTGGATGAGAAAATGGTTGGTGGGCAAGGAAAGGTTCTAACCGCTCCCCGAGAGAAAGTTGCTAGCGGGAGACACCGAACGCGAGAAAAACTAATTTTCCCGTATCTTCCCGTAGTAGACAATAAATTTAAGGTACGCTCGAAATAAAAGAGCTATGAAAATGTCAAGATTTATGATGGGTCCTGAAGACTATCGAGGGTACGTAATAAGGATATGTAGACATCTGGCTGTCATTTTGCCCGCGGAGGAGTGGTTTGTCTACAGTGTCACCGGACGTAACGTTACGTATTAACCATATTTTATGTTTTGTCGTAGACATATCGCAGCTTCAACTTCTCCGTTTTCTTTGGGAATGTTCTTCTAACAGTGGCTCGGAAGTCAAGAACCTAAGTAAGTATCTTTACATATCGTACTTGGATCGTGTCTATTCTGTATACTTTGTATATTTTGCTTTCAACGCTATTAATTAAGAAATACAATTTGATTAAAAATTTGGAAGGTTGAGATCTTCTCAGGTTATTCTTCCATTAAAATAAAAAGAGTGTTGGTTAAAGTCTTAATATCGAATTGTAAAACAAATATAACTAACATATTTCAGATATTATTAGATTCTTCATTTCTAAATTTTAAACTTTCGTATCAGAGTTTCAGTTTTTGTACTTATCGAAGTTTATTAGAATTTCGATCTTTATTATTAGCAAAGTTACAAATTTAATAATAAAAATAATAAATAATAACAAAAGCTTTGCAAATAATCGGCGATCGTTTTGTTCTCTAACAGATTTCTCACAACGTCCGTTTCCACCATTGGATTTTCAACGGTTCCTGTCCGATGTTAGTCTTCCTGATGACATTCGCTGGGATAGCGCGGTATCGATGGCGTAACGCCGCTTCTAACGGTGAGTCCGTTTCCCTCGCTTCTGCTTCGATCACTCGATCGTGTCGTAGGATGGAAAGATGCGAATCGTCATGAGTGACTGGTTGTATTACGTAGAATTTTTTGCGAGCATAGTGACCGCGGATATTTTTTATACCCGTAAGTAGTAACATTTTTTTCAAATCTTTATTCATCAGGTTTAGCATAGGTTTTCTCGCACATCCGCGATTATAACAATTAGTTTTTCAATAATTAGTTGAAACACGTACATTCGAGAATATACTCGTGGTACTGTATAAATATGTATATTAATATTCGGTATAAATAGGCAAATATCGACACGAATATACCCTGTGTCACATAAATATATTTGATCTTAAGCAATGAATTTCGGTATAAATAAGAGATATAGAACGATGATGACGATACGATACATGCAATATACGATGCAGTAAATAATCTTCAATTTAATTTTCTCTTTCGCGACGATATCAAGTCACGCTCGTTTATTTGATTTCAAATAGAGTTCAAAATATGAATTAAAATTCATTTTTTCTTTTTTTTCCGTACAAGAACGTGTGAAGTTTTACGTGCAAGAAGAAACTTCGCGGCAGTACTTGTCAAGTATTAATTTAGCGTAATTAGGTGTTGCAAACATCAAATAAATATTCAAATTTCCAAATGCAAAGTTAATATAGAACGGTACTGTAATTTTCTCGTAATAAGCTTCGTTTCTTTTCAACGGGGATGTACGTGTATCTCGGAGCTCGGACTTTTCTCCATGCACACAGGTATTATCTATCGATGCGCATTGTCGTAATGCTCTTCTTGTCTCCCTGTCTCTTTAACAACCGCTTTAACAACTTTAATATCCCTCTTCTTCTTTCTCCCCCTTGTAACCCTCTTTCTCTTTCTCTCTCTCTCTCTCTCTCTCTCCTTCCCTCCCTCGCCTCCTCTCGCGCGCGGTCGATGCGGTCGACTTCCACTTGGTCGAGCGTGATCGAAATTGATCTACGCGGTATAAAAGAGTACCGCCGTGCCGGTCGGGACACCTCGGTCGGCCCGATAGCAAAAGAGTTAATTATAAAGAGGCGAGCGACAAAATCCGATACGTCGTCAACGCGGTGGTGGCTAACGGCGACGACCAACGAAGCCTTATTGTTAGCGCACGCTCGTTCGATCGCAAACTGAACGACACCCGGTTTATCGGGCCACTAAGAGATCGATATACGTATAGACGATAGATAGGTCAGCGGAAACACTCGATTTCACGTTGAAATAAAAAAGCATAAAGCTGGCTTTTATTTGGGATTGGCGGTTTTAGGATTCGATTCGACCTAGAAATCCACCTATCGTGTACGCGGTAACGGCGAGAGCATGTTTTTGTCTCGATCGAGGGGACGTTGTATCGATGGAGGATCGCGATGACGTTACTCTGTTTCGCCGCACCCACGGAGATACGTGTGTCAACGGTTGAAGAATATCGCGCTGCGAAATATCGTCCACTTAATAGGACACGCGATACGAATAAGAAGAGTAGATTTTTTTTGAGAAGTTGGTTCGAAAGCGAGCCTGAGCGAGCGTAAGAGGGACGACGAGGAGGGAAAAGGTTGGCTGGAAAGTGCCCCGGGCGAGGACGGTTACGGAGAACCTACGGTAAGAACGGTAGAACCTAGGTTACGTACCTACGGTACGAAAATGAAAGAGGAAAGTTCTAACGATAGTTCGTGCGATATAGTCGGTCGATCGAACAACACGTTTGCAAAATTTTGTCGTATTTGGTTATATATTCTGTTTATATAACTCGCTGTTTTGTCTGTGTCGCAAAAATTTCTGCTTCGTATATGGTTCTGTATGGGGAAAAATTTATGCGACGCGCATTTTCTCTTATCGCTCTTTACGAGCTTACACGCAATACTTGCATATACGTATACGCTGTTTGTACGATATAGATTATAACGTATAAGATAGAGTGCGATTCAAGGTATAGTTGTCTCGTCGAAATAAAATTCCTATTTTACAATGCGATACAAGCTTGTTCGCGAAATCGTCAAACTATGGAGAAATTGTAACAGGCGAATCTATGAGCCAGGATTTGATAATATCGTTAAATTCTCGCGCAAGAGGGTTTCGCTGTGAACGTAAAATTCTACCAGCACTGGCGTCAACTTGAACGAACGAACGAACGAACGAACGAACGAACAAAAAATATTCTATTTCCACTCACCGCGCGGTCCATGGTAAAACCTTGGTGCCCTCCAAACTGATGCTCCTCAATTCGTATTTGGATCTGTGTCGAAGCGGTGAACCAGGCGCGGCGGCGGTCGCGTGTAGAACGTTTCTCATGCTCTTGGAGCTACCTCCGGTGACCGCGTGTCTCCTGCCTGTTGCACCCTCCCTCGTCGATTGGTTCGTCGATCTCTTTAAAGAACTCATCACTAATACGAAGATTCCCTTCTTAACCGGCAATTCTCTCGCATTCTTTTCAGTATTCAATCACTCGACGACATTTTCGTAAAAAGCATCGATCAAAGAAATTTCGATGTTCGACTCTAACAAGGTACGTACGTATCGGGAGAATATTATTTCCAAGATAAAACGTCACTTATCCCGCGATTATATAAACGATTTAATTAAAATTCCTTCAGAGATATATAGACAAGGTAATTGTTTTATATCGTTTCAGGATCATCGCTCTTACGCTTGGAATTTTATATAATTTTCACACTCGTCTCGATCGTCGGCCCGGCTTTTCTTAAACTATAGCAACCAATGTTTTTTTCTCGTCCACTTTTAAATTATTTCACCGATCGATACGATCGAAATCTTTTGGAAATCTTATGGAAACGTCCGTTTCTTCGAATTACGTTCGACTGGTTTATTCCAGAAAACAGACAGCCATCTTTAAAACCATTTCACCATCATCCGTCGATACTTTGATTCTCGAATAAACGGTTTTGAAGACGGGTTCGTTCGAATAGTGAATTTTTAATAATACAATTAATCGGGAACTTGAAAAGCAGCGCGTTCCGACCCAGGGAGAAGTGACTTCAAAGGTATTTCTCGAAATTCTTCAACGGCCCGTTCGCAAAGTATCGCCAAAAGAAGCTTCCACCGTTGGCTAACTGTCGAATTCCTCTTGAAATTTTACGTCCAATTGCCTGCCATTCAAAGACCGATCTTTTAACGCGTCTTCCTACTTTCCAAAGACTCGCTTCCATCGGTCTTTGAACATACAACACGCGACTCGCTTGAACGTACAACTTGCTTCAAGTACAGTTCCTCGCGCTGTAATTTATAGACGACGATCATCAAAGGACTATTCTTATAATTATTCTTACGGTGAAACCAAGTGTCGTTCGCGTTTCGCTGTGCGAATATCGAGTCAGTGGAACCGAAGAAGAGTGTTTTTTCACAATTTTTACTCGATTATCCTGTCCTATGTTATAAACTAATATTATTCGGAACAACGTGTATTCAGAGCATTTTGTAGATTTTTTTGTCATTTATATAGTACCATTTTATTTATACCATTTATCAAGGTACCATTGAGAGACGAACGTTTCTTCTATATTTAATTTACTTAATTGATTTACTTTCTCTCGAAATTTTACATCGAAATCGCTCTGCGTTCTGAAAACTCGAACGTTTCTTCTTTCTTGAATTTTTTACAGAATAGAGCTAATTACAGATCACTATCAGTGATTCATCGATCGTTCGTTTTCGAATCACTTATTCGAACGTAAATACATATATGTATATATGTTTCTATTTCTTCAGAAACTCGTCAAATCGCTCTTCCACGTCTCTCTTGAGATTCAACGTCTTCCGACAAACGCTTCGTTATTTCAAACGATCAATTATCAATTTTCTTGCCCGAATCCTTCGTAAAAGCGAATCTACGACCACGGAATATCTTTATCCTTCGTAGAAACATCATCGAACCTCGGATAATTTCATCTTCGATTTCGTACATTCGTACTTCCCAAGCGATTTTTCACAAACTAATATTAGTAATGATAATAATAATGCAATATCTTCGAGTATATTTTCTCTTCGCAGAAGCGAGAGTCGATCTTGATTATAAGATAACTTTGCGATATCCAACTTCGATAAATATTATCCGATATCTTGGTTTCTCCGATCCTCTTTGTTCAAGAACTTTCTAGAAATATCGATCTTTGATCGCGGAACAACTTTGCGACAGCACCAAGTCTTCGGTGATTTGTCAAAATCCTCGATTCGGTATCGAATTTCGTAAAAATTTGTATTTTACGATTTACGATTTATTTCCGCCTTCAAGTCCAATATCTTGGAATATCTTTCTGGAAAAAGGGAATCCTTGCGTTCATTGGAAAAGCGAGTTGCCGCTTACAGACTAGCTTGAAAACACCACCAATCGAACAAACGGATCCTCGATCTTGCGAAATCTAGGGATTAGACGTTGAATTTTCTTTTCCTCTCTATAAAATCGAACGTCGTCTACCAAACATTTTCCTCCTCGAGTTTCTTTACTTTTCAAAACCGGTTGTAAAATAACTCGGACCAACCATCGATCCTGCAACGATTAATCGCTGTTCCCCGAACGAAGAATTTCACGAACGTTGTCGGTCCATCTCGCGGTGCACAGCGTGACGATGTCGAATCAAAGCCCGACAGCAGCTCGTCGTACGTTCGATTCGCCCGAGGTTTCTGTCGTTGTTGGTCGGACGGGCAACTGATCCGTCGCCTCGGATGAACCCGGCCATCATAAATGACTGCGCCACCTTTCAACCCCACTCTATGCAACGTGGTTCGCCACTATAACACAGCCCCACTCTCGTTGCTTCTCTTGTACGATCATCCGATCATCCGATCATCGCGCGTTTTCCCCCGGCCGATACCCTCTTCTCAACTACTTACGCGCTTCGCTGATTCGGGATCGATCCACCGTCGGATCTCAACGCCTCCGTGCCTACGCTGTATTCCCGATAAACAGCCGTGTATCTATAGAAAATATTTCAATACTCGCAGAGTATTTCTTCGCCTTGCGTATCCTTGTTTCGCGCGATTAAACGCACTTGCCTGCGTTCCCGCGTTGCTCAAATCGAACAACTTGCGAAGGACTTGTTGCTACATTGACGGAGGAGAGAGAGAATGCGTATGACCATGGCTATGGCTATATGGCTATGGCTATGGCTATGACTATAGAGCTATTGTTACGGCTATGGTTATGGGGGATGGGGGATGGGGGATGGGGAACGAAAAAGATCGGATCTCAAGCGTGTGTACAAGTACAATTAGGTTTGTTTCGGTGGACGTTGGACGATGCGATGTTTTCTTCGTATCATTCGCGTTTCATTTAACTTAACATCTATATCGGGCAATATGTTCCGCGGTATCGTTCCTTTCTTCTTTGATTTTTCACAATATTTAAATTCTTGTTCGTCGATTTTAATCCGATATTGGTTTAAATCTATATTTCCGCTGGTTCGTTTCTTTAGAATAATATTTTACCGGTGTATCGGATCGCCGTTCTCTCTTCGTAGTATGAAAATTCATTAGTCGTATAAGCATCTTGTTGCTTGCGACGTTCTTAACATTTTTCTTCGTCGTCTTCTTTTCTTTCCTTCTGTACGATCTTCTCGCGATTATAGGACAAAAGTATAATTTCTTGATAGCGTTACTCGATAATTTGCACAAAAGATTCTGTTGATTTTACCGGTTTTCCAAACATAGGACATTGGCCAAAAAATTAATTAATTAGAAATACACGTATACACAGACTCTTGCGATTGTCCGCCAATTTCGCGACGCGCGATTTCCCAGCCATTTGTAGCGTAAGATACGCGTAATTTGCAACGGAGATACTCGGATAGCGATCTTTCGAACGATTCAGCGTAATATATCGATGCAATTCGAAAGAAACGATTAATCAACGAAGAGGACATTGAAAGATAATTGATCTTTGCGTAACCGTTTTGCTGGCCGATGTTGCATCGTTGCATTCGGCCAACGCGTATCTTTAGCACGCATCGAACTCCGTGCCTGATCGACGATTTCCCACGATCATTTTCTTTTTCTTTAATACGTTTGTAGAAAAGGCATAAAGTATAAAGTTTCTAGTAAACTGTAAAAACTATACTTACCTTTTACAGCGTATACGTATACTTGGCTTTTTCTCTTGTCGACAGACCGAGACTTTCCGTTAGCTTCTAGTCGGGTTTCCAATCTATCTGCAACGCGTTTGTTCATCGTCCTATCTTTCTAAGGAAATTTCTAACCAAACAACCACCGTTATTAATACGCGCGATATCTTATTTCAATTTTATTGCCTTAAAACGTTAATGGTCCGTGGTTAAAACAAATCTAGTAACACATTATATCGTAACACTTCTATAGCTTCTACATCACGATGTTTTACAAATCTTCTTTGCGCCAATGTGATTCATCGTGCCAAACTGTCGTTAAGTAGGCGACGACGGTATTCTTCGGTTAAATATCAACCGGTTTGAGATATAACTGCGCCGCCCGCTTGCGATAGAAAATGGGCCCTCTCTTAATCTCACGATACGACGTAGTTACATCTCGCAAACGACCAAACACTTTTTACTCGATCTCGAAAGAAATTTCACCGCACCGTGACATTCCGTCGTACATCGTAAAACAAAGTTTTTCCTCGATTCGGTTGCTTTTTACGAAGACAGGAAAATCTTTTGACTGTTACTTAATAAATGGCATGTACGTATTACGCGTGATTAGAACGTTCTAACAAATTGTTGTTGTTGCTTACGTTCGTTGCTAATTGTGACCAAAACGAGAGTAATTTTTATTACAGCGCGATATATAGCGTAATTTGTATAACTAACGATGTAAAAGGTGGAAAATATGGCTAAAACGATAGGAAACCGGCATGAAAACAATAAAAATGAGAATCCATTCGGGAAATCCACTTCTCTTTTTTTCTTTTTATACGCGGGGCACCCCACTCCCCGTTTTTGAAAGCGGCGGGGTAACGTCGGACTATCTAACGCCACGGTGGACCGCCCGACGCTCAGCTATTTCGAATTACTGCCGGAACACCGCTGCGTCTTCTCCTGTCCGAGGCAATCGTTCCTTGGTTAGTTCGGGCATTGGGCATAGGGAGGGATCGCTTCTCTCAACGACATCCCCTGGGCCGTCGTGCGAGTCTGAAAAGGTCCAGATCCTCCTCGGTGTGTGTCAGCCTCTATGACCACCGTAGGACTAGGACGGCGTAGGGCCGTCCTTCGGCTCGGAACCCTGCAAGGGTGGGACGTACTCGCCCTCTCCCGCTCTGGGCATCGTTCCTTTACCGGCATCGGCACATCTACTACAGTTCCTTTATAGTATCGCAAATTAGTAATATGATAGCAATATTGATAGCTGCGTTAATCTGATTTTATAATTACAAAGAAAAAGGTAAAGGTAGTTTTTTAATAATCGTATCGTTGCTGCAATACGGATCGTTCTTGATTTAAACGGAATTAGCAGTATCTAGATAAGAAAGAGAATATGTGATAAAAACGAAAGTTTTTATCAGTCTTGAATTAAGATAAAAGAAGAAGAACCGCGGAGTGCGAATATCCTACGACATTGATATAGGTAGAAGCTAAAGAAAGGAAAAAGCTTAGGTTTCACTTAAAATCGATGAATTTATAAGTTAATTTTATTCGCATCGAATATCTGATATTCTGCAAGCTCGATATATTTTTTATTATTCGCAAAATAATGTTTTCCAGGAATAGAAAGTAGTTTACAATATATTCTTGGAGAAGTTTCTCGAAAACTTTCTTTGCCAATTTTCAATATAATTCGATTATTTTACATAGATGCGTAGCAAAAGTGTTAAATATCGTTAATACGGTCATGGTGGTTTTTTCAATGGTTATAAAGGTTCTCGAAATGCGCCACCGATCGTTAAGAAAGCGAATTTATTGCGTGGTTAGTCGTAGATTCGTTTCTTCAAATCGTTTCGGGTTAATTCGTACGCGGTGATTGAATTCGTTTCGCCAAATTCTACAGTTTCACTCGTCCAATAATCTCAGATGTTCTTACCCTGTTCGACGTTTCTCGTTTTTCCATTTACAGAATTCGAGTGACAAGTGGAGAGAATGGCTAACCGTTGTTCCTTCAATGTATCGACTGTTCGTTATATTCAACGTTATATTAACGTTTCTTAACGCCTGGCAAAAAATAAATAACCAACTATTAATATTAAACGCATGCTTCCGATCTTTTACATTCTTTCTACATACTACATTCCAATTCACGATTCAATTTTAAATGGAAGTAAAATGACGAAGAAAAATTTAATTTCTTCAAATAATTTCAATACAGGAATAATAATTTTCTTTCACAGTCGATTTATTATACGGATAATAATTTCTTCCGTTGTCTCGAATTAATTAAAAAGCTGCAGGTGTTTGTGCTTCGATGATCCGACAGTCAACGCATTGAGTCGCAAACACGCGAATGCTCGTTCGAAAATCTTTCGTTATTCGTAATCGTAGAGAATTCGTAGAGAATTCGTAAAGAAGGCGGCAAAATTGCGTCTTCGATCTACCAAATGCGAGAAGGCAGTGAAACGTTTGATCATCCTGGACAATATGAAATTAAGAACAGATATGTCAAACGGTACAATTAATAGAAAGGTACAAAAACAGCGGACTAATGCGACATTCGTCGGAAATGAAAACGTCAATTCGAAGGAATCTGGATATTATAACAGAGGTTATATAGTTTGTAAGCCGTAGATATTGAAGGGGCACATTTTCAATCTTCACCGCTGTTATTTTCACTGTGATCGAAAAAATTTCGTCTTTCCTATGTCGCGTATTCCTAAAAACGCTTAGTTTCAAACATACTTTCTCCATATAATAAATTTGATTTTTTCTTACTTACAATTTAGCTCTTTACATATTTCACACATGTATTTCCAATATAATATTAATATTAACAATGCTTCTAACTTTATAATTGTTTAAAATTTCGATACTCGTTTGTAAATCTATATATCGCAGAACCGAATAAATACTTGTCCCGAATAAATACTGAAAATTGTAAAAAGCATAATCTTTTTTACATGCTTGCAAATATTGCCATCTTATACATGGTAATGTCTGTAGTTTTGTTGCCACTTTGACAACTACATAGAGAAAATACGTCAAGGAAATATGTTCGGATACGAATTAAAAGATATTATAATACTAAAAGACTTGCTAAAAGTACTCGGAAAGTCGGGCTTCTCCGACAACTCTTTTAAATCATCGTTCAGACCGGTCATTTCCATTCGAGCCACTTAAATTCAACTTGAACCTGATATTTATTTGCTTCGAAATATATGTATCTCTCTACGTTTCAAGCAAACTTGAAGTTCTTTCTGCAAAACTTGACTCGAAGAGAAACAACAACAACAGCTTGCTGGATCGTCTAATTTTATTTCCAGTTTTATTCTCATCACATTTGCCTCGAGTCTTCGAGTTCAATTACGATGAGCATATATTATCGCTCCTTTCTATACATATTCTCAGATGATTTTTACATTTTTCAATCTTCTGTAACTTATTCCTCTAGCGGAAAATGACATGCCTGATGTACCGAGATTATCAATTCGTATCAGTCATAATAATTCATTTCTCATTAAGATAGATCGTGTATCTTTCTAATACCGCTTTTCAAAAGCTTTAATAATCCAATTTTTACAATTTGTTTCATCACGATAGACATTCCAAGAAATATCGCATCCTTTAAGTTTCAGTTTCAGTTTAAGGCAGGAGCGGTCACCTATGTGCGTTTAACGCATACGTTTGCTTCAGAAGCAGTTTTATTCTATTTCCTAGCCGGATGTCGCAAGTCGCACGACGACATGGAAAACGATCGGTGCGGAAGGAGCCGTGAAAGTAGAAAAGTAGTGTCGTCGGATTGATATCGGTCCGACAAGAAGCAAACCACCTTGCTTTTTGTCGCATCGTTTCGCGACCCTAAACATCGATCCGATCGCCTTTGTATCGGTGAGACGACACTAACGAGGCACCAACTTCGGCGAAACTCTTTGAAATAAATTTGTATAGTATCGTGTTTTTAATGAAATTTTTGTTAACAGGAAATTTAAAATAAGTCGCCAAGGAAACGATCGTGCGCTGTGTCTCAGCTAGAACGTGATCAGAACCGATGCATCGCTGCGATACCACAGCCCCGTATAGCGACGAGACCGCTTCTGACGCAGACGCGTGAGTCGGACACGCACATAGGAAATTTCACTTATAAACTTTATAAATCCACGTTAACAGAAGCTTAGCTAACCTCAACGAAGCTTAGTTCAGATATTTTCTCAATCTTCGATTTGGACCCTGTAACGTAATATTTCTAGAATGTACGCTATCTTCCATAAGTATTTGGTCACGTTCACACGATCGCAAAAGTATATAACATGTGCACACGTGTATAGACGTTTGAGATCAACAGATGAAAAAGATTTTTAGAACGATTAAAATTACGAGTTTATACAGGATATCGTAAAGTATCGATCATTCGTTAGAAATAAACAGAAACAGGTATAGAGGTATACCAGGCGTACTCTTTCTTTTAATTTCAATTTCGTAAAGACGTAAAGAATTCGTTCAGGGTAGAGAGAGAGACCGGTTCTTTCGTTACGATAGTTGAAAATGTAAGATAAACGTATATCGTTCGATGAGAGTGCACCAGCCATCCAAATACTTAGAAACAATAGCGTATCTGCCATTCTCTATCCTCTCGTAATACTATACTTGATCGAACTGACTTGATTTTTCCTCGATAACCTTGATCCGCATAATACTCATAACCTCTGCTATAATGATCGTGCGTAATTTCTTATAATAACACGATTTTATAAAAACTCGAAGAAACACGTTGAAGAGAATAGAACACGTATGCGGCTTCTCTTAAGCATCTTCATATCTGCATCTCTGGTTCAGAATCATCGTGGAACCAGTTGGAACTCCTCTGACTCTCGGTCACGTGCACGCTGTTCACTTCCCTCTCCATGTACCGACTCGATCTAGTGGTGGACGATCCCTGTCTATGATCGTCGAACGACGCCAGCACCTCCAGATGATCGTTTCTTCTCACCGCTCTTGGCGTCGTCTCCACGGAACTAGTTCCCTCCTCCTCCTCCTCCTCCTCCTCCGCTGTCCAAGGCGGCAGATCCAGCATGCCCGAGGGAATTCCCCAGTGTTCGGTAAATTCTGAACCGCTTCTGGCCAAACTTGGCTGACTCAAGGATCTCACCAGCGAATCTGCACCCTCGAACGAACTCAAACTCGTCAAGTCGTCTCTGTCCACTCTGGCAAAGTCTCTCACCGTCATCTCCGACATGGACCTAACGTCCGCCTCGCTAACGCCGCCTGTGCCTCCTCTGTTACTCGATGCCAGCCGACGTAAACGATTCGACTGACTGATCGCCGCTGTAGACTGTGACACCTGCAGTCTGTGGCTCTGAGTACGAGCAGAACTACCTCCGTCGCTCTCGTACTCGTACAAAGTAGGCAAGGATGATCTTCTCGATCTGGTATCCCATTCGGAGGACTTGGACCTCTTATATCGCTGCCCGTGGTTCTTTCCATGGGTAGAGCACGAAGCGGAACCTGGCTGTGCTGCAGCAGGCCCCAAGATTCGGATGATCACGTCCCACTTTGCTGGAGAGAATAGATGGGCGTATCTGGCATCTTTTCGTATCAATTCGTAGTCCTCTTTAACCACGGCTTCCGTTAACAGGGTCCGTAAAGTACTATCCGTGGTAATTATCTCGCGCCATTTTGCTCGTTCTCCGTCGGTCAATTCGGAGGCATAACGGGGGTCCAAGACACGAGATAGTCTAGAGAACCAATCAGCGTCTGTTTCATCGACGGAACGACGATGGGTGACCGGAGGTGGTCTGCAAGGAATCTCGGCTCTGGCGGTATACGTAGGCTCTATATTGATGTCCAGTTCCTCGTCGGCTGGACCGTCGATCTGACTGCCCGTTGGCTCGTTGGTAATCGTCAGATTCGAATTGGAACTAACATCGGAGAAGTTTTCCCATTCTGGAGGAGGCGGTGGGAGATTCTCTTTAGGATAATTCCTGATAGTAACGTCCCACTTAGGATCCGGAGGCGGTGGTTTAGTTCTATATTCGGTCACCTGACGACGGTGACGTTCCACATCCTCGATAGTCTTCTTCTCCGTCACTGTCTTTAAAAACACATCATCCACTTCGTGCGTGGTTATCTCTGGCCGCCTAGGAGCGACAACCTGCGGCTCCACCAAAGGCTCTGTCACTTCCTCGCGGAACAGGCGATGTTCACGATGCTGAACAGCCGTATGGGTAGTAGTGACCGTTGGAACGATCGGAGGAGGTGGCGGTGGAGTCGGGGCTAGGATACTAGCCACTCTGTACTTGGCGTGTGTATGATCGGTTACCTCGGTCAGAGAACGTGTCTCGGTTAGCTCGGTGTTCAAGGAAGTCAAGGATCTGGGTCTACGAATTTCATGGTGTTGCAAAGGAGGCTGTTCTATGGGAGAGGGCGATGGAATTCTTTCCTGAACGATGCTAGTGCCGGTCGTGGTGTCCCTCTCGGCCTGCTTTCTCAAGATTCTCGAGTAGACCGGTGGCGTTTGCTGCCTGGAGATGCTGGACGTGGCTTGAACGCCTCCTGGAGGCCCATGAAGCTCCGGAACGTAAGAGAACGTGGTCATCCTGGCTGGCGGACTGTCGAGACTGCGCGCGAGGCTAGATTCCTCCTTTTCGAGAATCGTGGTCAGATTTCTTTCTAGAGCGACGCTCGCTATATCGGATTCCGAGGGTAGTGGACTTGGTGGAGGAGGTGGCGCTCGCTTCACTCGCATCTGAACGTCGAACTTGGGTTCGATCGGCATGGCTACCATGTGGCGTGGAACCGCGGTACGCGAAGCGTTTGCCGCTGTCATGGAAGACGTTTCCACCTCTGCGGCAACCGTCTCGGAATAAAGGGAACTGGTGGTACGAATTTCTTGGCGTTGATGAGTCTCGTGGTGAACAAAGGCTTTGTTGTCGTACGAGCCGGCGGATGAAACTGGCAGAGAAGGTTCTTCATCCACCTGTAAACAAAAACGTACTTTCCATTAATACTCGGGTGACGTTTCGAACGAAAAGTTCTCGAGATATTTTACTAATTAGACTGATCAACGTATGATTATTATTAATTATGTCTGTAACTTTATTTATACGTATATACTAGCGCGACATATAATATAGTATACACATAGTATAATATTTGTATAGATGCATAGAATATCGGGCCGACACAGTCTTTGAACTGATCGTACGAAGAATTCCGTTCTTATCGACACAAACGCTAAAATCTCGCAGAGATTTTCACATTTTCACAGTTTTTGTAAAAGATAGCTGCATTTTCAATAATATAAAATAGAAAAAGAACGTTTTATCTCATATCTGGAAGATGTCGATCGTTTTGCTTATCGTCGATATCTCATCCGTTGAAAAGCCACATTGATCGACTGTATAAAGTAGCGCAAGCATACGACGACGATTGCCGTATTCAACGTTCCTCGTAAATGTCTCTCGCATCGAGGGATCATAGCGTTACGTTTACCAGAGAGCGCGAACAGTTTGCTTTCAAATGTCCACGAGACGATACTAATGTAACGATAAACATTTTTTCATTCTTCAAATTAAGCCTTTACCGACGTATTTGTCAGATTTTTCTGATTAAAACAACAAGACTAAACACGGTATGTATGAAATCACGTTTACACGTATATGCGGTAGGCGGGAAAAATAAGACGATGTAATGAAATAAGCAAACATGCTGGAAATTATATCGTGTTCGATCTTGATCGAAAATCCGATCGAACGATCGGAATTACAGTATGTAAAAGTTTTATCCGAGAAGAACGTGAAACGAAAGAGTTTGATCGTGTTGCATTAACCGATGTCGTGTTTCTTCTTAATCGCGTTATCCTTGAGTATTTTTCCCCGACTTGTCGATCTAAGAACTAATTTTAATCAAACATAGCTTAAAACCTGACCAAATAATAATAATAATAATAATAATAATAATAATAATAATAATAAATACGTAGATAGGAAAAAAGTAACCTCGTGAAAATGAGTTCGACGATTCTCGAGTCATAAGGTGACAGACAGACAGACAAACAGACGTTGACAGTGTCGATTACTATCAAGTTTCATCAGAATAAAGCGATTAGAGTAGGGAGCGCGTCTATTAAAAAATGATACGCGTGTTAATCAATTTCTCTGTATCCATTACGAAACAACTTACCTCGGAGCTCTCGCTCGGATAATCGCTGGGTAATGAGTGGTCGATCATCAGGTTGGCATCGCTACCGGTGGTGGACGGAGGTGCGTGTAGAAGAGCATGAGCCCTAGGTATCTTCAAGCCCTCGAACATGGTGATGTTGCTTAGGGAAGAAGTGGAGAGTTTCGTTATTTCCGAGCCCGAGCCACTTCCGAACGGATGTCGGTGGATCACGCGAACGTTTCTTCGTTTTAGGCACATGTACGAGCAACCGAGGCCAAGTAACAGCAACGAAAGGAACAGGATCGCGCAGATGATGAGCAGAATCTGAAATCCTTTCAACGGTGGTTCGGACGGCGGGACTGGCGCCGGGGTAGCCAAGCTATGGACAAAGATATCGTTCTTTTTATCAGATATTTTTCAATTACGCCGGTAGCAGCCCGGCATTCGCAACTTTTCAAATGTCAGAGTGGACTGTATGACGAAGAAAAGATGATTGGAACGATCGGTGAGCGAACACGAGGCTGCAAATTACCACCGCGTAACTGGCTAGTTGCCTACACATCCGTATACCTATACTCCGTTTATCTGTACCCTGTTTATCCGTACTGCCATGGTTTAACTAATTCTGCGAAAATTAAACGATTCTTCTCGTAATTGTTATTTCGAAGAGAAGAGAACTTTGATTCGTCCAGTTTCTCCGAATTCCGATTACAGACACGAAATAACGTAGCTAAACGCACGGCGAATAAATCGTGGAAAAGCGAGTTTGTATTTCGATTTTTGGCGCGGGATGCGCGGGTAGCCGAGATTTCGGATTCGGATCGGGTTCTTCCGAGTTTCGCGGTTTATCAACTTAAAACCTTGAAACCGTAATACTTTTGGTGAAATCGCGTTAAAAGAGAGAAAGATATGATAATCGAGAACGGCGAGGGAGTAAACTCACATGCTGGCCGGAGGAGCCGGCGGTGCAGGTGCCACAGGCGGAGGATACCTACAAACTATCGTAATAACTTCGTCGCCGTCCATTTCGAGGCCAGGATGGAAGCGAACAACAACGTTGTTCGTGAACACGCGTTGAGGATCCTGCCTCGTGCCGCATCCTGCAACATCAACGACCATCGAGATCGTTAGACCGAGATGTTAGAAGCATCGTAACGATCGAAACATTTTCTAAACACAATCCGCGATTCGATCGTACGACGGCGCGCAACTCGCTCGCGCCTCCTCTGTAGCCTGGCGCGACCACAAAAACCGACCGTAGCAGGTAAACGAGCGGAAACTGAGCGCTAATTGGTTCGGAGCTGGTCTCCAAAAGGTCTATAAAACTCGGTGATTGTATGCAAATGCGCGTTCTTGTTACAAACCTTGTTACAAAGCCTGTCACAGCTTATCGACTTTTCATCCTCCTTGACGAGTAAAAGATACGACGCGATACAAATATGAGACGTTGAATTCCAAAACGAAGGTGAATTTTGCACATCTGCAACGATGTGCGCTCACCTGCCAAAGCCACGACAAATAATTTTGTTACCCCCCTATTACATTGCGTTACGCGCTATGCGCAGACACGTCGAAAAGTATAAATGAACATACGTTCATTTTATTCCAGTTAATTTTCATTATGCGACGACGCATCAACCAAACGAAGAGTACGTGTTCGAGAAGCAAAGAATCCAAAGAAAATGTTACTTACGCCATGATTCGACTCGTCTTCGGTCCCGACCATAGATAGAGTTCATCCTCGAATCGAATTTTCGCTGCCGCGCTCGGCAAAATTCACGCCAAACGTCGTTCTTTCGTTACTCTAGTAATCTTTACCGAAATACGTGTGTCGTAACAACAAACTAAAGCGCCTTGGCCGTATCTCGTCTCATTTCCCTTCTAGTAAACTTTTTCTCGCGTATCGTTCACGGATCACCAATTATACACGTTCGAATCGAACAGATAACCTATTAACAATTTTGCAAATAGTTGCGATAGTTTTGTCAAGCGCTTTCTCTACATTCGTGAAAACGCGGTTATATTCGACGGCGTTGTGGCACTTGTCGAAACTAGATCGCTGCAAATAGATTAGCCGTTGCTTGCTTTTCGCTTATTATTATTATTATTATTGTTATTAATTTTCCATTATTACTTTTCGATTATTTTTGACAATATGGAAGGTAACGAGATCGATTTGGTACGATCGAAGCGAATACGCTAGATTTCTGGACGAGAATAATCTCTGGACATTTCCAAAGTTAGCGGCAAGTAGCCAATCGTCGAACAAACAGAGTCGAAGAGTCTATCGTAGTAAACCTGATCGCTTTCGATGCCCGAGTGACAGGATCCTTAGTATTTTTGCTCGGTGCGCTGTCTTGCTAGACAGTTATGTTGATTTTCTTGATGTGTCTCGTGTACGTCGTTGGTACGGTATTTGATCTGGATTGCTTTGGAAATTTGTTCTACATACCATCGTTTCTGCTTGTTCTCCGGGTTATGTAGTCCATCCAATATCGTTTCTCATAGGGGTATCGATTTAATGGTTCGTTCGATCGTTTTCTCATAAGGAATAGCTCGTAGCTGACGCATCGTGCAGATTCGCTACGAACGTTTCAAATTTTTGCTTCTATCGTCCCAGTCAAAGTATAGTAGGTTTATCAGTTTTGTTAGTTCGTTAACGATTCTTTTATACTCGATAACGTGGAGAAATCGCTTAGAGGCAAACAAAGGCGTTCTTTTTATATTACATCTGCCTGTCAAATTACACAACTTAACCGGTGTATTATTGACTATTGCAGACCAATTAGCAGTTATTATATTGGAATTTATGTTTCGTTTAATTTATTACTTGTTTATATTATAAATTAAAATTACAATTAAAAATGAACATCGTCGACAGCTTGGATTCGAATCAGTTCCTTTAATCCGGCCGAGGAGAGCTAATTCGCGTAAAAATCTTCTATAATCAAGCAGTATTAACCAAGTAATATCAATTATTCGTTGGCCTTATTATTTGTGTAATTAATTTATTGTTATTTCACGCAAGCGCTACCAGCCGCCTAATAGCCGGCGATCGTGTCGAAGAGATCAGCCGAATTCCTTCGACGTCCTTACGATGGATTCGAGTCTAGAGACGGTCGATGTTGCAACCTTTTCGCCTCGTACTTGCCAGCTCGTCATTGCCAGAGTCTGAGAAGAAGCGAAAATAAAAGAGATAGGACGACGTACCTTTTAGAGGTAATTCCAACTTGGCGCTGGTCGATCCGCGTCCTTTGAATATGCAGGCACTGTTTCGATCGAAATCAGCGTACGCGACCCCGTAAAACGGTTCCTCGAATTTCAGTTCCACCTGCATGCTCCCTTGACTGCAATTCAGGTAGGCCTTTGTGCGATTCAGAAATATCATCGACGAGATGTCGTCCAATTTTGTCACTTTTCCGTTTAACACCGTGCTGGGCGGCAAACCAGGCTGATACTCGATACTGTTTCCCTGTGACGCATAATTACTCTGAGACAGCGCTAGCGGAAGTGCCATCCAGAATACGACCAGCAACCTCGACAGCATCTGAAAAACGATCGAAACGAGAATCTTTTATGTACCAATGATAGAATATACGAACGATAGAAGAATATAGGGATAAACTTTGCTCGATAAATAGCCGACAACGGCCTATTATCTATCTATTAGCCAAATTTCTCACACTTCGTCGATCACGTAAACCTCATTTACGTATAATAGGATTTCCTCGAGCAATCACCCCGTTCAGATGCACAAGGATACGTAAATTGGGAATTTGGGATATGATTTTGGTTTTTTTGTGTGCTTGTAACGGCAATATCTGTTGCTTAAGACAGACAGCACTGTTGCAGTCTCGATCTCGGATATTACTCGTATTCGGTACATTGATCGAGAGTATAGCATCGCACGACTGCTTTCACTGCCTACTTTTCCAATTACCAGAAAAATAACAATTTTTCTCATTACATAGACCTCGGCTGATTAGTTACAAAGTATAGTCAGATCATAATGAACTCGGACGAGTCTACTACTTCTCGCAATGAAACGTTCTACAAGTAGTACTTTATTTATTTATTTAATTTATAACTTGTAATAAGAACGCATTCGCTTTTCGAGAGACCGCTACTACCACGTTATGTATTCCTTTAAATCCCACAACTTTTATTCGAAACGTATCGTTTGAAATAACAAAGATATCATTCAGGTGGACAAAGTTGGTGGCACACTCTGTATGCATATACATGAAGTTTCGTGAGTCACGGTGTACTTAAATAATCGCTGGGACGGTCGTTCGAACGAAAAGTGCTGACCGATCGTAAGTGCGTGCAAGTGGATAGAACGAAATCATCTTGCCGATCACGTTCCAAGCGAATGAATCGGACGGGGAGCTATCGAGTCTGTATTATGTATAATATACGTACGTACATGCAGTTTTCGTGTAGAAGACGCGTACGTGTTCGTAATCAATGATTCCAACGAGGAATGTCGCGACACACCTATTCTACGATTCTCTCTTCTCAGTGGTATGTAACGCGAGCTCATATACGTATCGTCCAGTCCTCGATATTGACTCCGTTGTAACTCTTACTCAGCTTCTATTTAGATACACAGCGGAGAATGTCCGGATAACGAATTGTTCCAATATCGCATACAATATTGGGACGTTCCGCGTCTCTTATCGCGCATCATAAATTTCGAAGATTTATAATCAACGATTCGAAACGGTAACGTCCACGTAAAAATCGGTCGCATTTAACTCGACGATATTACGAAAAGCGTTTAGATGCTTTATCATTGGAAATATTATCCCAACAGCTTGTACCACGATTATACGTAATCCTAATAATCGAGGTTCGATCGTACTATTTCAGAAAAATTTCCAGATCGAATCGAATATCTTTTCTTGCCTTCTCTTGCGTCTTTCGTTCTTACGCTCGAACGTTCTTCTCTGGAACGAGGCATCTCTATTAGGCTATGTGAAAACTGTATTTACGATACGAATACGATAGGAAGATGACGCGAGTTGTACGATGATACGCAAAGAAAGGGGAAACAGACTGCGAGAAACTGTCGAAGGCGAAGGGGAAAAAGAAAAGCAGGCGCGCAACGAGAGCAATGTCGTTAACAGCTGGTACGTACGGTTGAAAGTCTAGGAGTCGGACAGGCATCGAGCCTTTAAAGTCGAACCAGTATCCGAAGGAGAGACAACGTCGCCTGGTTGCGCAAACATTCTACTTTCACTAGCCACGCACAAGCGAAACTCTGGCTCGTGTATGCGCCCGTGCCCTTGCACGATTCACGCTGCGAATCGATCGAAACGTGCCACGAAAGGATTTATATAACTTGTTAAGGATAGTTCTTTCTACGGTGTATAAAAAGAGTCTCTACAACAAGGGACTCGGAAATTTCATTATTTTCACCAGCTTTGTAAGTGAAACGCAACGTACGACGTAGCTAAATGAGACACAACGAGATACGATATAGAACAAATAAAGTATAAAAGATATGTCAGCGATATATTTGTAACGATGAAAATACGTACATCGCCGATACAGATGTCATAATGGCATATGTCATAGAGATATTTTTATAAAGCAGTCTTATTTTGTAAACAAAAATTCTGATCATACATATAACGGTACAACAGAGCGATGCTCGTTTTAAGAAAGACGAATATGTCAATTCGACGAAATTTATTGCAATTCCTGCGACTGACCCGGATCTTGCCTCGGGAAGGAATTAAAGTCAACTCGTTTTTCTAAATATATATATATATATATATGTCGAATTTGGATATGTTATAGTTAAGGATGGCGTAGGCACTTGTATATTTCTATGTTAGCGTTGCCAGTCACCTCTCGGCGGTCGAATACAACTATGACACAACCTATAACCCATTAATTTGCTGAAAAATGACTTTTACTATTTAACAATCAGCTATCGACAATCGGCATACGTTCCAAATTTAAACTGTTACATCTTCAATTTCAATGCAGATACGACTTTCTTATTTAATATACATTTGGATAAACTATCTTCGTATCATCTAACAGCAATGACTCGATTCGAGCGAAAGTTGCGGATACGCCCTTTGGACTTAAAACGGTACCGGCAATTACTACACGATTTAGATCCTAAGAACATCGTTTAAGATCACTGTCACAGTACGAACGCGAAAACACTTGCCGCGTAGTATACAGCCAAGTGTATATAGCTAGAAATTTTTACAAATCTATTTTGAAAAAAATCTATTTACCTACTATGTTTAAACAAGTAGCAAAGACGATAATATCAGGCAAATTATTCGTCAAGTTTTGCACGATATAGCACACGATAGGTATATAAAATCTGAAACGTGAATTTTTAAATATAAATTGCTTCATAGATTTATGTGGAAACACGTCACATAAATATAGCTATATGTTTTTTCTTATAAGCAAAATTAACAATATAAATTTCAAACTATAAATTTCCACGTACGTTGTACTTTAAATGAAAATAAATTCTTTTGCCATCGCTACAGATATTTGTATCGAGGCCTAGGCGGGAACGGGCCGAAAAATCGTAATCGTCGCTAACCGTGAAAAATCAACACGGAGGGCAAGAACGCGCTCTACGCATCTCTGTCTGTTTCTCGAGAACACCAACTTTCTTCATCCTCCGTGTTGATTTTTCACGTTTGTCGATTAGACACGACTCGATTTTCCAACTCTCGATTTTTAGTTTTCTCTAGCAAGTGTCGAGAGCTGTTCGCACGATCGTGGTATTGCGCAGGGAACATCTAGAAAGGTTCGAAGAACTGCGAAGAGAACACGTGCTGACACGTAAGTAAATGGCAGTAATAGTCTCCTAAAGGTGAAAATCTTGTAAAAACTTTGAAAAGTGTGTGATCCGATGTTGGAAGCTGCAGGAAGCACAGAATTAATTCGTTTCTGTTTATTATTTGCTTTTTACTTTACACGTGCAAGCGCGCGCGCGTCCAGTGTCTCTTTTTTTACGCGTAAAGTGCAAAATGCGTTTTAGCCTGTAGATTACTATCGGAATAAACTAAGCGCTTAAAATGTTAATTATGTAAATAATTTAATGAAACGTTCGTTAGCTTTCATTGTTGAGAGTAATCGGAACAGAAATCGAGATGAATAATACAAGAAGGTTTTCTACGAATAATACAAGAGTACACATACATACATACAGATATTCCTTGAAAACGGAACTCGTTATTTCGTATCTGACGTAAGACCAGAAATATGGGAAAACCTAGCCTAAATTCTCGGTATTTCTATTTGCAGTGAAATCCGCGCACAAAGACAAACACTAAAATATTTAATACCACTCGAACCGAACACTCTATAAACCGTGCATAAATCTTCCTTAACTATTTATGATATATCGTCCACATTATCGCGACAAAACACGATCGTTAAAAACAGCTTGATATGATATAATTTTAGTAATAATTTTGTCCCTTATGATTTTAATAATTCAATCCACTAGAATTTATTAGGAAAGAAAATTTTATCATCACGCGATATTTTACTTAATTCTATCGCTTTCTTTGAATCATTTTCGATCAAGTTGTATTTTTCTATTGTTAAAAAAACGTTGCTAAAACGTTTCTATCGAGACGAACCTTTCTTCAAGCTGCGTGACAAAAATTTCTCACGTTTGTATAAAGAGGAGGAAAATCGAGGCACGATAATTATAAGTAAAAGTAAAAGATCGTTATAATCGTTTACGGCCAATTCGTTTAAATCTAATCTAAACCAACGTATAATGTCCGACGGAACACTTAAATTAACGTTTAATTTTCCTTTCGTCTTTCAACTATCGGACAATCTTCCAAAAATACGACGAATTATTAACGCTATACTGACAGAAACGGTAAAGAAGGAATTCTTGCTATGTGATACAGCATCTGAAATTGCAGAAAATGCACAGCCGGTAAGATCTTGCGCAATAAACCATTGTTCGATCGTTATTCGCTATTGTACACGATCACGATTATCATCCGCAAGCGTAGAAACAAACAATAATTAATCATTAGCGAGTTGTTAATTGAAGTTTCAATTACTAATAAATTTTCGATAACATTTTACAAATCGGTTGCAAACATTACAATTTAATACATTATACATGCGAAAACAGAATCATATATTACATTTTATCTTCTAGATCGCGAAAAACTTTTCAAACTTGCCAACTTTCCATACAATTAATTACATTTTCGATCTAATACAATATATGCTATCAAGGATATTTTTAGTCAGAAGATTCCGTAACTGATAACTTATGGTGATGATATTCGCTTTAAAAATTTTACTTAAATCGAAAATATTCAATTAGTATTCTAACAAGGCTATTTTTTTTCTTTTTTTTTTTTTTTTTTAGCAGCAAATTCTGCAAATTCGGCAAATTCGGCAAAAGTAAAGTCGCAAATTTCGGTTTTCGCATAGAGAAAATTTCTTTTACATATTAAACGTCAAAGCGCTTCAAGTTTAACGCAAGACTACAAATATTCAAAATATATACATATATTTATACGTTTGTACATATAAACGGCGAAAATACATATACCATTCGATCCAACTAATAAAACTTTCTTTGGCGTCTTATAAACAGTTGGAAAATTATTTTCATTTTCGTCTGAGAGTATCGGCAGTAAACCGTGAAATTTGGGAGTATTAGTTTTCTCTTTTTCTTTCTTTCTTCCTTTTTCTAGATTTCGGTATAGGAGATTGAAAAGCGGTAACCGAGAACGATATATATTACAAACAATTCTAACATCGAAACAAGAAAAGTAGTCGGTGTTCAAAATTTCATACAGGTATTTTACATCAGAGTCGAAAAATTTGCTTAGGATTTATTAGACAACTCGGAAAAACGTAGTAAATTGTTACCACGAACGTGTGACTTTAAAGAAAAGCGTAAAATTCATTTTCGGTAGTATGACACACCGTTCCGCATATACATATAACGTAACGAAGAACGCGTTACGCGATAATGTCCACATTTAAAACGGAAGAAGTGGAAAAGAAAACCACCTTTTACCACACATGAAACACACACGAAAAGCGTTTATACTTTGCACCAGAGGACACTACTCGGACCTATATTTATTTTATGAAAATAATTCTTTTTCTTTTTTTAGACGATACAGGTTGTTCTTGGTATTTCGTTTACTTCCACGACGAAAGGAAAGGAAGAGTAAACATTAAATTGCCAATTTAGGCCAAAGTTAGATACTGCGGAGCAATTAAAATGAAATGTATAAACAGACGATTAAATTGACTTAATGGATGAACAAATAGATAATGGTAAACTCACAATCGCTTGTGAAAATGTAATATTCCAACGGGGCAACGTAGGTGAATAACGATACGTGCAATAATAATAATAATAATAATAATAATAATAATGGAAAATTGTTAGGTAGAATTAATAAGAGACGGTTGTAGGAGTATGCAAGGCAATTCGAAAGTGTTAAAAAATCTTAAAAAGACTGTATCGAACAAAATAGGAGGGTAATCGTTGTTCTAGATATATCGAAAAACAAACTATATCGCTTGCAAAACTCGCGTTGGCAATCGTGCGGAGCAAAGAAGATTTTCAGTTACTACACCGATTTATTACAGTATATAGGATATTTAAATAACGGTGGCTCTTTCGTTCCGTTTTCTATAGTAAAGTCAAACTATGTAACGTAACTAAATAATAACAATCATTGAGCATCAAAATCGAACGGTTTTATCACGTAGAAATTGCAGAAACATTAAATTTATAGATAGATAGAGCGTATGCTATGCTTTTGTCGCGGAGTGTACACTCGGACCAGAGTTAACTTGGACTCGTATAAGTGCTTTTGTCTCTGACTGTAAATCCTCCTCGGCAATAAAACTGCGAAAGATGAATAAAATCGAAAGGCGAAATATCAAGGCCCGTTCAACGAAGCGTCACTATTGGCCACGGCCTCTGTTTCCATCTCTAGCTCTGGAGCTAGAATTGAGCAAGCGGCCGTGCCTTGTACCAATGACGTCATCCCCGGCCGATCCAAGATGGCGACCGCATGTGTTCGTCAGGCAAAATCGGCTAGCGGCCACAAGCAGGACCGGTTTTCGACGGGGGGGGCGGAACCCAGACTCGGTCGGCTCGTTTATCCGCGCGGTTTCGTCGTTTTGCGGCCGAAATGTAGAAGCTGCGAAACCTCCGCTGGCGGACCTCTTCGTATATAATATCCGAGGACACGCACACATATTATTTTCTCGGCTCGGTTACGAGTACGAGCCAGTGTCGGAGCAACCGGATCGTTTTTCCACGTTGCACGACCTCTCCGTAAACGATCGAGTCGACAGTGAAAGTAATTAATCGCTACGCGCGAATAACTTTGCTCGTACTTTATCCTTCTTTAAATATATTCCGCTCACAGTTTACATTTCCTTCTATATTTTCATATCGACGATATTACGAGTCGACGAATAGGTTGGGTTATCGACGGTAGATACTCGCATAGTCGAAGCGAATTTCGCCTGTTTCACGCAAATATTAAATTACGCGAAGGAAGATTGACTTTTTTTAAGAAAGTGAAAACTAAAAATGCGAGCCTCGCGGAAGGTATGGGATTGTCGCTAGTGGAAAATTACAGAGAAATAGAAGAAGGAGGTGAATGATCGTACGAAGGCGTGTTGAGTGTCACTTGGAATTCACGAAACTTTCGACGAGCAGTATGCGTGTAGGGTTTTCGATCGTACGTGGGTGTCGCTGATGCTGTCATCCGCAAGGACGAGCCTGCCGTTTTCCACAGCGACAAATCGAATCGGCGTGTGCAAGCAGCCGTGTCGAGGTCGAGTATGCCAATTATACGGATTTCTACCTATACTTTGCCGTTCTTCTAGCCTCTAGCCTATAACTATATAAAACTCTATCGATTCGTCGTATAGATGTACGCTATAATCCATCACCATGGTGTATCACGTCGTACAAGATCGAACAAAATCGAACAAAATCGAACAAAATCGAACAAACGAGCAAAGAAACTACGGAGAAACCACTAATGGCGTTACCACAGTTGTAAATGGGAAACGTGTAAAGAATCACGAAACTGTTGCGTGTATATAGGAAGCGTAACAGGTAGTTACTCGTACCTTGTCTAGCTGGTCGTTGGCAGCGTACAAGGATGCGGTTGTGTAGCACTCGCGAGGCCCACGGAGCGAACGGTACGCTCCTGAATTCGAGAGTTTGCTCGCGCAGGTAAATATCGTGCAACACGATCGCGCGGACACGACTGAACTCACTTTCCAGAGGCAGCGTTTTACCTGCGACAGGGGAGACCTCTTAACACAGCCAGTTCCACAGAGAGGTTACCCTCACTCTTTCTTACTCTTAGCCTTTGCGTCTACGTTCACGCGTAGAAACGCGCGGATACGATAGCTACGAGCGAGAGTGCGTTGGTCGCCTTCTTACGGCTATCCTTCTTACGGCTATCCTCCTTACCTACCCAACCACCCACCTATTTACGCCTGCGAGTGCGTGGCCTTATGTCGCGCTGCAAGACCTCGCAGAAGCTACGTACTTTTGCTCTTACTTCTCGGCACTTGCTCTTTCAGGCTCTGATGCCGACCTGGTACCGAGCTTTGCGTTCGATACGCTATATCGATCACACGGTACATACTTTTTCACGTAAATTGCTTCGAAGAGGAATTATTTTGCTTTCGAATCTTATTTTTTTTTCTTTTTTTTTCTTTTTTTTTTTATTAATATTAACGATTGAAATTTTGTCAGCTTCGTCCTCTATGCTGATCATGGTTGCTGAAAAAAAGCAACGGTTACTTTCAATATTTTAAAGTTATCTTTTCGTAGACGACTTTTGTCTGAATAGAAGCGATCGTCTAATCTTAAAGAAATTCAACGAATTTGATGACCATTATCAACAACGGGATTTCTTTCTTCTCTTTCTATCTTTTTCTCTTTTTCGTTTTTTTTTGCTTTATTTTTTATTTTTCTTTTTTTTTTTTCTTTTTTTTGTTATTTTCAATCGTTAGATATCATCAGCATTTCAAAGTATGTATTCGGCTTGTGACAAAATAGTAAATGTAGGTGTAAACACCGTGATCGAGGCCACGGACAAAATGTTTCACCAGTTTGTTCTGTATTTACAATCATATTCTGGTTACGTTATCGTTTATCGAGTTAACACTATCAGCGAGTTGAGAGTATCAGCGTTGATTGGAATAAAGTATCTCATGTTATGTACAATGTGTTTTCTAATTATACAGCGCGTAAAACAAAGTTGTATGAATTTCACAGTGCCGTTAAAAATCGAAAAAAAAGAAGCCGTATTCAAATACAAGAAAATGCAAAGACGAACGTATAGAAGAATTCTTGGTTCGAACGATCACGCCTTTCCATTCGAAATGTTTGCCGCGTTATTGGATACCATCTGCTGCTCGGACCATGACAATGTTCTTTTATCGTTGAAAATGAATCGAATATATCGTGAGAAGTCGTTGCGTCAACTTTACCGAGAGTTATTTGTTTCGTGGATGGAGCAAAGTCCAGCTCGAATCGGGTGAACAAAGTAATAGTTGAAATTGACGAAGATAGCACGAATTATAATAATAAAGGACGTTTTCTTGCTGGACAAAACGTTTATTCATTCGGGTAATCGTGGACAGCTCGTCTGTGATTAACAAATGGATTAAATCAGGTTTCATAAATATATCAAATCGGTGGAAACGATATAATCGTCTGTGATATAAACGTTTAACCGTGAATCAGAAAAGGAACTTCATCGATGCGGATAGTAGGGCACACAGCCAACGTATCGAAAGTTGTTGGCACGAAACTAGAGGTAATATTTCAGGATATGGAACCCGAAACGGACATTATATGCGTCGGTTACGTGGCTGAACTGTTGTTTCGACGACAACATGGCTTCAACACGTACAAGAATAGTTGCACTGTTTGACACAATGACTGAAATTTTTCCAATTTTTATCAATAGCAACTGAGAATAACGTTTAAGCTTACCTCGTATATTTTCTGCCGCTTTGCCGTCACTTGTTTCGCAGCTGTTGCCGCTCACCGCTCGCCGCTCTCTGTATAATCACGGCCTTACGCACGAATAACAAGTGCACAGAGTTCGATGACTTCGACATGAAGATTCAAAGTATCCTTCGAACGTTCGCGAATACACTCAAACATATCCCAGTTCTTTCAGTTTTTTCTTCGCATTTTAGATCAGTCTCGTAACTCTCTGTATCCGGTTTTGTCATACATCCGTAAATGGTAAGCCCAAGACCACCGTCGACACCCACAACCAAACTTTTCTCTTCTTCCCTTTCTTTGCACCTTCCTCTCTCTTTTTTTTTTTTCTTTTTTTTTTCATCCAGAGAAGAAGAAAGAAGAGAAGTACGTAAATCGGAAAAGAACATATATCGAACATTTTCGTTAATAAACGATCGTTGTTATTTAACACGTATACAAAGGCTGACGAAACAGGTTGTTCGAACATTTACCATCAACGAGTAAAATCTCAAATGTAAATTGAGAAACGTATGTAGAAAACATTGACGATATTACAAACATATACTTGTGTCAAAAGAAGTAGCGTACGCCGTAAATAGTTTGCACGTGGAGTAACACGTTGAAGGAAAACAACGCCAGGAGGTTCGAAATCAAAGATCACTTTACGATTTAGGAAATACTTTTAACCTTACGATGGCTTTTTATTATCTAAAAAGGGAGGTGAAACAGTTTATGCGAATCGTCGTATTCTTGTAGTCGTATGTCGTACAAATAGTATAATTTTATCGTACGATTATGAAGATTAGTTTTATAGTGAATTTTTGTAAACAACAAAATTGATGATTCTTCAGATGTGGCCATTTTGTGCTAATAAAATTTGAAAATGTTTTATATAATACATAAGAACATGAACAGTGTTTATAAATGTCGAAACGTCTTCGTAACCACTGTATATTCGAACGTATTCGTATGCTATCAGCTGAATGTCCCGATCTTAGAATTCATAGTTTTCTCATAGCCATCGTTACCTTCTTTCGTACATCTGCTTTTAACACCGTTGCATAGTGAACGCATCGTGCGATAAGATCAGTAGTTTATTGTATGTTACATGAAATTTTCCATCTGGAAAAATTCAAGCGTGTGTAACGAATCGATTGTTTCGAAAATCCTACGTTATGATTCACGTTTAAAAACTTGTTGCCGCTTCGTCGTATTATTCGTTGGAGAGAATAGCTCACGATCAAACAGTTTATCCGACACTTTCCGTTTGTCGTCTATTAGTCCTGATATGGCGTGGTATGACTTTCATCCGATACATCATCGTACTTGCTTTCGTACGAACCATCCGCTCCAGCTACCTTACAGATAGCTCGTTTCAAACGCGTAATCCATGCGCGCTCGATCCGCGTTCGCTTTCGGCGTTTAAGTCCGTCGACGATACGAACTTGAAACGTAACGAGTTACTCGAAGCGTTCTCTATTGTACAGACGCGGCGTTCGTCGCTAAGCCCGGAGAGAAAGCCCGAGAGCAAGGAAAAGGAGAAAAGATAAGAAGAGAAAGATGGAACGGCAGCGATTACCATACCCAGCATTGCATAGGAGAAAATGACAGTAGAATGAAATTGACACGAAGGACCATGCAGCCGAACATGCAGCGTGAACAGTGAATATGCCCGGGCAAGCGATGTAAAGGATCCTTTAAATGCCAATTTAATCTCTCGATCGAATTACATAGAAGAAGAAACGCGAGTTTACCTCTACCTCCTTCTTCACAGCCGCCATGTTTCGCGGCTGTTGCACGCGACTGATGGACCGGTTGCTTGAGTCCTGCTGCTCGCACTCCTCGATATGGCCAGCTATGTATAGCAGGTCGTTCTGATCTTTTCTCCGATCTGCCGTCTGTACAGGGTGCGTCAAAATCGTTGTACGTCTTGGTGTGGTGGAGATCGATGTAAAAAATTGTCGCGAAGTTGACCCCGACCTTGAAACTCCGGACTTAAAATCGAAAAGTCAAATTTCTTCCGATTCTATCGTGTTCTACTTTACGTCTTTGTAAACGTAATTCCGATCGATTCGGTAACTTTGTAATGGAACTTTACCGAACATCGTTTTCTTTTCTTTCTCTTTTTTTTTTTTTTCCTTTTTCTTTTTGCGACAGAAGGATCGAGCTTCGATCTATGATTTCCTTTGCAAGCTCGCTCCTTACGATCGATAAAATACGACGAGGGTAAACAAACTTGGCCTTCTGGCCTCGAATTTCAAGGTCGAGTCGCCGTAATCTTTCTAGATCGATCTTTGCCAAACCGAACGTGTAGAATCACGCTGTAGCTGTACCCTGACACTTTCTTTCTCAACGCTCTCTACACGTATATATCGCATATATGTACGTACAGTTTTTAAAGTCTTAGTTTAAATCGTTGGTATTTCAAATTATTTAAACGCGCGTGTGTTTCAAATATTTTCTATTCTAATGTTTCACATTGATTACGGTGTTCTTACTTCATTCCTTTTATTTGTTTCCTTTATTGTAAAAAAAATTCGAAATTTCGAATATCTGCGAGTTCGTGATTTACAGAAATTTTCAACGAACGCGGTATTTAGTTTCGTTGCTTTTTGCTTTTTGCTTTTTGCTTTTTGGTAGACTTTGCCTAATTGAAAGAGGAAATGGAAACGTCTATTTCTAGACACAACGAAGATGCGGAAAATTTAACAGGTCTTGGTAAATATTATTTCCTACCTTATTATTAGCATGATAAACTATAATATATTTATTAAATTACTTTCTAAAGGAAAATACATTTGCTTCAAGTGTTGCCGTTAAAAGTTATTCTCGCGGATTCGCTTTACATTAACACAGTCTTTGCGAAAGAAAAGTATGATCGGTTAACGTGATTCCGTGATTCTCCTTGTTCATCCTGTATCCCTACTGACGTATTAGATCGTTGCATATAAAATGGCCCATTTAAAATATATCGTTAAATGGCAATAAATATTTAACGCATTATCGAATAGTAGTAAATAATACTTTTTATTACGCGTGAAAATTTCAGATTTAAAACGAACCAAATACAAGATCGACGCTTTAATTCTTTCTTCGATGCTTTTACATTATTTCGTTACAAAATGGACAATTATGAAACAGGTATGAAAGAAATTCATGGATTAAAATCGTTTGAGCAATATTCTAATACCAACTTGAAGGTCGCATGGCTATAGAAGCTATTCATATACGTCATATGCATCATATACATGAAGTTGGCATCGCGAACGTAACCTGATAATTCGAGAAATACAAGTTGGAAAATATGAATGGCAAAGATAAATCACCCGACCGACTAAAAGAAGTTATCGACAGCAAAGAAAAGAAAGAAAGAACGCCGAAGAATGCGTCCTGTTACACCGCGAGCTGTAATATTTGCCAAGTAACATTTGCAGAAGGATTCGGAGCATAAACTTTTAAGTAATCTACAGAGTTATTTACATCGACAAATTTGCATGATTAAGCAGCCCAAGAAGATGGGATCCATATTGAAACGAAGTAACAATTTTCTTGATCTCCGTTGGTGGAAATCTCGATAGGAATTTAGTATCAAGAAAATGATCGTTTCATTATTTGATTACTTATTTCAATATTTAATAGACGAAAGATACGAGATCCTTAAAAATTCGAATAAACTTCTTCTTCGATAAATGAAATCGAACCTTTTTCGTTGTCCTATTAATTCGGATATACGAGGCTTCGCTGTACTTTCTATAAGACATTTGTGGCCAGAAGAAGAGTAATACATAGATGGAAAACGATAGGAAAAGATTAAAACTAGAAAAAGCTATCGTTACGAAGGTCCCTTACGTTAGGATATCAATTAACTGTATTATACTTTCCACTACATTGGCGAACCAATCCACTAAATCGTTAAGATAAATAGAAAATAAAGAAACGAAGGAATTAGGTATGCGTTAAAGTAAGTAACGTAATACCAGACAGAAACGAACAGAATATTGTCGCGCGTGTACTTAGCCCTGAAAAGGTCGCGGTCCTCTTCTTAGATAGAAAAATTCTATCTTAGATAGTAGCGTACGTGAAAAACACGGCGATTCCGATAGTGTGCAGTGCCAATTTTTACATAGAAACTATACGAATGTACGAGAACTGTTAACATTATCAAAATAAATGAAATACACGATACGATTATTCGGTAAAAGGAAAAAAAGAAAAAACAAAACAAGATTCAACGAAAAAAAGTTTATAATAAAATTATTTCGATAATGACTTTTAGGGTTAGGTCTGAATTACTTGGGTTACCTCAAAGAGGAAAGAGAAAGGAAAAGAAGTTCTTGGTTATTCACACTCTGTTAAATGTAAAAATAACTGTAAATTGATGGAAAATTATGTACTTTTGTCGAAATATCGAATCGTTAAATGCAATAACAACTTTCTAATGGCAAACTGTTCGCAATATTACTCGGCTCGATAATCTCTCGATAATATATTCAAAAGTCATCGCAACTAAATCCCTTTTTGCGAATAAGTATCGAAAAAGATTGAAAAACAATCCTCATTGATTGTGGGAGGAATGTAAAAAGTAAGTAATTCGATAAAATAACGAAGAGACAATTTATAAAATAAAATTATTTAACTTTAATTAAACCCTTTAATTATATATATATTATATACATATATTAATTGTATATATAAATATATATATATTTTCTTTTTATACATTTCAAATATATTTTCGCGTAAAATGGCATGCATTCTTTCAGCAGCCATGACAACATTTTTGCGAATATTTCGTTCCATAGTGTAATAATATTAATTTAGTAACGAATACTACAACATAAGATATACAGATGTATAGTCTTTTACGTCTGATTTCGTGTGATTAATGTATAGAAATTGAATCGAATAGCTAGCTATTCTTTGCGAGTAAACTTGTTCGAAAATTTACCTTACTTTAATGCCTAGAATAAATAAATCGTCAAACGGTTAAATATATCTCGATCTTGCGAACGTCGCGATTGATTCGTCGGATACAGATTCTATAACGATTTCTTCCTTGCTTACTTCCGTTAGGAATATTTTTGAACGTTGCAAGTTCAACTATTTGCAAGCGTAATAAATAATTTTCTGATAAAGCGTTCTCAGTCTCTTCGATGTCGATGTACGTAGATTTTCGCGTAATCGATTCTGTATATATCGATAAAGATGATTATGTATGAATATAGAAATACGAGTGCTAAAACGAATCGAACGTGCAAATATATTTTCAAGTAGTTTTAAAAGTAACAGTTGTACTGTATATATCGACGGACGAAGAAAAATCATTTGAATCGCGGTTTTGATTCTACGATCGGGTAAAACCCAGAAATATAACATCAGAGCGTAAAGAAAACAGATTTGACGTGCGAGCAAAGAAGAATTTTAAAAAATCTTTTTGTTGTATCGGGAGAAATTGCGAACGTTAAGAGGTTAAGAAAGGGGAAAGGTTTTATATATTTCTATACTATCAACAAAATATTTAATATTGTAATAGTTTACTTCAAATATATATATATAAATATAAATAGATTAATCTTTGTGTTATACAGGGACTGCCGATATTGTCCCATTATGTCGTAACGACATACTTGAATCTTGATCCGAGATAGCGAATAGCGAAAACGTATCGAGTTCAAACGTTTCGATCGATAAATATTTTACTTTCAATAAAATGCTAAATATTTTGGCCATTTCACCTGCAACAGCCTAATAACGCATATTTTACGAAAAAATGGCAGAGTTACAGCCTTTCAACGCGACTGTACGAGGTAGAACACTTTAGGCGACGGGAATAAATACATACCTGTATTTTCATTTTCATTTTCATTTTCACAATACTTTAAATTTCACTGATAGAAGAACCATTTTCGTTTTTCTCTTACGCTCTTATCCTTTTAGAAGAAATTAATCCATCGGTTTTCACTAATTCGCCAATTAGAAAATGGTCCACCTTCAATTTGAAATTTTTGACAATCTATCCGTCAAATCCATATATATTTTTTTATTTTGTTAAATCTTCATATATACGTATATTTGTAATACGATTTTTTTTTTCACCGCGCTTTCACTTCTTAAATTAATGAAATTCGAACGACGCGTAGCGCAAATGCTTTGAAAATCGATGGAAAGTCGTCGTAAGGCACGTTGTTGGCAATTTGTCTTTTACGCGAGCACGATCGATAGAGAGATTGCTCTCGTTGGAACAACATCCATAAAAATAATTCGCCAACGATCCTCGAACCGGCGCTAAGGTACAAGGAAGGAAAAACATACGATTCGAATAACGAATATAAAGCGATCCGTTTGATTCGATCGCTCGTCCGTGGATCTCTGGAAAACAGAAGTAGGTAGAGCACTTTTCCGGTGAAAAGTAGTTTCTCGTTGCCTTGAGAATCGCGCTGGTTTCCGTGGCTCTCCGAGGCAACCTGCAAGAACGATACAACTGTAGAATATACATACAGGATAATATTAAGAAAATGCGGGATCAGTCTAGTAAGTAGTAGTGGGACAGACTATAGCTCCGTTCCTATAGCAGATAGGGAAAAAATGCGATATAGAAAGATACGCATTGTTGGTTGCGTCGTCGCGGTACTCTTGAATACGTATTGTTGCGGTCGGATGTGCGGCTTAAGAATGTCCAGGTGCTGGCCGAGGCAACCGCGAACCGCATCGCCGAATGAACGAATATGGCCTATCTATCTGTCTATTATCCCTTTATCATAGGGCTGCCGATCAAACTAACGAGACGGTACCAAGTCATCCGAGTGACCACCCTCTCTCTTTTAAAGAGTACACTCTGCGAGTTAAAAACCCTGCCAGATCCATTTACATTCTGAAATTGTTATCCGTATCCTATGTCATAGGTTCTCGGTTAATTTTCGAAAACAGCTTATCGATAGATGGATTCGAGAGCAGGAAAAACAGCTTGTGCGCGCGCGCGTGTGAGAAATCTTTCATACAAAAGTCAGGATAAGTTTTGAACGGCAGTATATAACGTCTATACTATGTACACGCAAAGCAAGAAGGCTGCAATATCGATTGGCCTGCTGCGTCGATGGACAAATATACCATCTGTATTCTTTCCTTTTACACTTGATGTTTCACACGCGTTGCTTTCAAGATGATGCTGTTATTTCGAACTAAAACTCAACAGAACGCAGCCCTCTCGCGTGCGTGGCTGTTAAACGGCCGAAAATAGGAGGACGTGTGTTAATGTCTAAAGCTTGTTGCCGACAAATTTATGCCCCCTGGTCCCTAATTTATGCCAGCAGGTTCGTATTGACAGTATCAGCTACAAGTGGCCGTATGACGTCACATATTCAAAGGCTTTATGTAAAACCATCGAGCAACTAGGACAGAATTTATATACGGCGACTTAATTATTTAAGCATTTATCGCTGTGTACGCGTTTATGGAAAGTTTAATCTATCGAAGATCGATATCGCGTTAACGCGCTATTATCTTGTTCGAATTCTTTCAAGCGTTTTGTTCCAAGCGTCTTGTTCCAAGCGTTCTTGTTCCAAGCGTGAAAGACAACGTAAAAAGATGTAACGATCGGTGGAAATAAAAGGAAATAAAGGAAAATGCCACGTTATCGCTTTCTTTTTGTCAAACGTTAACATTAACCGCGATACATCTATCTCCCCTAGGGCAAGAGATCTATCGCTATGCCTAATAGGTCAAGATCACTACGAGTTACGTTTGTTACTATTTGTCCGTCTTTCGATACAAGTGTATTATTTATACAACCTTATATTATCTCTATTAATGCCTTAAGGTTGTAACAAGGTAATATTATATTACCGATCCGCTTGTACATGACCGTGACTGAATACGTAGTTTCGGGATCCTGATACGTATACTTGGATAGGTGTGTACGCCGATACTGTACACTCGAATACTCGAAGCACGACGGCAATCCTCTGATTTCGGGTATCCGCACATCCCTGTACACAATTCAAGTTTGCAAGAAGAGCGCTTCGTGCAATTTCTATGAAGGTTCGCGCGTGTACGCGAAGGCACGAACGGATACGCGTTTCCACTTTCGATATTTCGTTTGCCGATTATTTACAAGTTTTCCTTCGTCATCGCGACGTTGTCACGATTCCGAACAACTTTCTCTCACGCACGTGACCACCGCTCGGTCCTAGTTCCGAGATATTCGTGAAAAACCGAAAAAAACTGAAAAAGCTGTCGTTACTGGACATCGAATCCTGCCTATACGCGTGCATCTGGAACACGGTCGCAAACAGCGGTGAATTTAACCCTATTATTTAATTCAAACTGATAATCATTTGTCGGCTGCGCAACTAAACCAAATTTTAACGAGTTAAATCGATGGCTAAATCGATGTTTGTTAAACCGATAGGAAGTTAATATTTACAGTTTATAGATTCTTCCATGTCTAAACATGTCAAAATTTTGAAACGATGAATATCAACTTTGCACGATGCGATGGCAAATCGAAAACTACCTTCGAAACTGTCGCATGGTAAACGAATCTCGTTGGAGGATTCGATGTTTTTCGCGCGTTCTAAAAAACGCAAAAATCGAACGTTCAAACGACTATATACGCGTTGAATCAACAAGCAAGCGTGGCTTTAACGAAACTAAAATTTTGATGCCAGTCTTTGCGCGCTAACAAACGTATCTCGTATGTAATTTTGATAATCGCTTGGTTTTCATATATCTTTATCTTAGCGTCAAGGTGCAGCGAGCGCGCCATCGTCGATGCGCTGCAACGATGTTGCGAGCCAAGTGTGGAAGGTTTCGACAAAGGGGACGATCCTAGAAGTCGGTTTAGGAGTAGCGAGATTGATCAACTTGCGATTAACTTGTCGATCGGGTGGTGAATTTTCGAGCCTCCTGTCGCGAGTTGCGCACCCTTCGAACAAGTCTCAGGCCTGTACGGAACACGCGAGTACAATAAGAGGACAATAGCCCGGAATCTGTGGCATAAGCGCATAAGCGTACAACTCGGTCCAGTGACTATACACCTCGAGCAAAGCGTAAGTGATTTTGCGTTAACCTAGTTTCTTAGTAAGCCGAAACGTTAGTAACCTAAATAAATTCCTTTCGCAAACGCATTAACAACGATCGTGTCGTAAATATCATTCGTTTTACATAACGGTCATTTTGACTATTTCTATTTATTCTGTCTATTACTTTCCCGTACTTGCTGCTACGCTATAATCAACCTTAAGAATAGGTTTTCACGTCAAATTACTGACTCTTCACATTCTTTCCCCGAGTATCGTGATGCAAAATTTCCTAGTTGTTGTAAAACATAACAAAATATAATATAATAATACACGAATAATACGAAAATGATGTTTCGTCGATATAAATTCTATAAATTCTATTCGCGTGTAATTATTTGAAGCGAAAATGACGTCGAAACGACTCGACACGAAATAAAACTGTTCCTTCCGCGTTATTTCTCAAACGTAATCAAGTACTTCTAACAAGTTTCAATGAAATATCTGTCATTATAATACAATATATATTATTTCGAACGATTATTTTCCGTTGTTCGTTGTTGCTATTTTATTTCGAATAGAATTTGCCGAAACCCCCCGAGACGTAACTGGCATCTACAAACGTAAACCTTTCGTTTTCAGATGTAATAAAAGGACAACGTATTATCCTGGAACAATATAAACGGAAAATTTGATTTTAACGGCACGACAAAAGATACTATTGTATAAACTCACTTGGATCAGGCCTCCTGTAGTTCCCCTTTGATCCCGGGCACACTGTGATGATGTCTCGAGGCGAGTTTATTCGCCAGCTCGTGCATCACATCCCGGTATATCACCGTGTCCAAATTCTCGCCGAGCATATAGAGAAGAAACCAATCACCGACTTTGCTCCGCCGAACTATCGTTTCCACGGCTTCTCTCCTGACCAAACGAAACCGTAGTCGTAGAAGGTATACTCTCGTTCTTGGCGAAAATATAATTACGATCTGAAACAGGTACGAGAAGAAATTGAGAATGTCGAAGGTAACCAAAGTAACGTAAAGTAATAGAGAGCTTCTCAAGCAGCAACGTAAAAATGCTGCGAAACATAATTAGTAGTACACGATGTAGTGGTAACAGAAACTAGAGAAATAATAGTTGGAAAAATGCCGAACAAATGTAAACTTTGGATAAAGATTAAAAGATCGTTGCCATATAAATTTTACGTAGTAAGATATTGATCGATATGGAGTATGTGTAATCGAGTAACGTAGCTTGAAAACCTAGATAGAATTCATATCTAATACAGCGTGATACAGTTTACGTGTTGTAAAAATAAATTAAATAATAATGAAATTTGTCTACCAATTTAACAAATCGAGAGTTTATCAAATCGAGAATCAATTTCCACGACCATTGTCTAATGGTTGAGCCAGATATGGTATCGCTCACCCGTTTCCCACCGAGATCGACGCGGTCCGCTCGCAATTCGCACGCACGGTGGTAGCGTGCGAGCGCGTCAGCGTCATCTACGAGCATGCCGATGGGGGTCCTTGGTTGCGCCAGATGACCAGCCTATCGGCATGCGTATTCCGCAACTTTGGCCGGGTCGTTGCCGAACTCTCGATCGCGCCCCATCTTCGGAACGAGGCATTTCTCTCATCGTTTCGCAGACCGTTTAGAATCGTATGGAGAAGGTGGGGAATTGCTTTGAAGAATCGTTGCTCGCGACGCTGGAACCACGAGTTTTTTCGGTCCGTACATTCCGTATGTTTTTCTCACGGACGACGGATCATCGTCTCGGGACTAGTCCTCCACTTTTCAAATCGGTCAGCCGGTATTCGTTTGGCTGGATATTTATTCAGTCGGAGAATCCGTCGAACGAGTTCGATGATATCGATTGAAATCAAAACGTGGAATGTTGCAAGTTTCGTTACAGTTTTTCCCATCGATAAATAAATTATCTTCCTTTTCACTGAATTTAACGTACACATAATCCGAACGTTCTATTATCCGAACGATCTGTTATCCGAGTACAATATCTGCTATCGTTATATCGTGTTAGAGCGTAAACAGAAAATGAAAATGACGACGGGGCTGTACGTTTCTCGTTTCTCGCGTCGAAAATTTGTACAGTTGATCGAAACAAACTAACAATTTCTTTGATCTTCGTTCGAACGAATGAAATTTAATACGAGGAAGATGATTATTTGGTTATCCAACTATTTTTGCCTTCCTATTACTCTCGATATAGGAGCCTGTGCCGTAGATGAAACGGAAAAGAGTCGCTTACCCTGTATAAAATCGTGACGAAGCTCAGCATGCCGAGAAAGAGGAACCAGAACCAGAGAAACACGTAGATCTTCTCGTTGACGACGTTCAAGGGCAGTATGCAAACGGCATCGTGCCTCTCCACCTCTCCGCTTACGCCGTATTTGTAGAAGGTGCACTTGGTCATTCTAGGGAACACGTAAATCATCGGATCGATCCGGTCCTCCTGATCCGACTCGAGGAACCTGAGCACGTCGATACCGAACGTCAGGAACGCACCGTCGAAGAACCGGTTCATCAGGAACATCTGACCTGCTCAAATTCAAACGCTTCGTATAATTTCTATCGCCATGGATTCGCTCTAAATAATTCGAATTGGCATTACGCTGGCTAGAAAAAGTATTGCCACGCGATATTTAGCGTATTTATCGTAGCGTTTACGCTACCAATATCGATTAATTATACCCAAATACAATAAATTTCGTACGACTCGGAAAACTTTGTACTACGAGAATAAGATGTATCGCGCGTGATAAGAAAACGATTTATTAGAAGATATACGGGTACGGACGTCGTGCCAGTGTACCGTATGTGCCGTATGCGAAGTACGATATTCAATAGTGGCGGCGAGTAACAGCGGCACGCGTTTAGCGGTTCCGTTACGTCGAGCGGCAGCAGCCGAGGTAACCGTCGATATCGAGCATACCATCGCCCGCTGTCGCGTGTTTTACCAAACTGTTTTATTTTTTCTGCTATAAAACAAAACAGAGAAACGTCTACTCTATCGCTTGTCACAGCAGACTTTCTCCAAGGCGTTTGTCTCGTTGAATAATTTGAAAAACGTAAGGAAAATACTTTTCAGCGTTTTCGCTGGCCTTCTCGCTTTCATCGTTACTCGAATATATTTAAATGTTTCCAATATAACAAGAATCTGTATCGTTTTATTGGAAAGCGTCGACGGAATCTTTTCGTGTCAACGGTAGCAACCGATCACGACGATCACGACGATCGCGAGTGTTATGTAGAGGCATAAAATTTTGCGATTCTTTTAAAAATCCGTTTTTTCCTATATCTGTGGCTTATCAGCTCGGGTCTATCAAGCCTTGGCCAGCTTATCGAGCGTTGCAAAATTAGACACCCGACCAACAGCATCGTCCGTCAAAGTTTTCCACGATAAACGTGCAAATATTTTTCTCAGTCACCGTATTCATACTCCGAGTACCGTATATCGAGTTAATAAAAGTTACAGTCGATTACACGCGGAATAGAACAGCTCGGTGATTTTCTTCGTCAGATTTCCAAAAAATGAAACAACCACCTGCTACTTCGGAATACCGCGATCGTAACTTAAATTCTTGAAATGTAAGGCCGGGCGGCGATTTTGTCAATTCGAACTACGCGAGTACCCCGATTGTTAGAAAACGTCGACAACAGTGTGCCAGGAACAAAGTGACCGTTGAAGAAAAGCGACGGACAATTACACGCGCGTATCGGTCGTTTAAGCGTGGTATACGTGGTCTGTTGTATCGTTGCCAAATTTCATCGTGAATCGTTCGTTCATTCACCGGTTCTTCTTTACGCCGCTAGGACGGACGACATTTCGCGAACAAACGCGAACGAACAACACAGTACACAATACCGGAGGAAACACGAACGAACGCATAGTTGCGCGCAAGATCCGACTTCTCCTACGTCTGTTCCACAAAGTCCACGTTTCACTGTACCATCGTCTGTATTGCACGGTCATGAACGAATATATCTCATTATTATTAACTACTATTATCAACGAATATATCGTCGATGCTTGTTTGTTTGTTTGACGACTTTGCATACAGAAAGAAAAACTGGCTACCTTCCTCCGGAATTCTTTATATACCGTCATAATCTTGTTTCCTTGCGAACGAAAAACGAACAAAACATCCCGATTATTTATCACATCTTTCGTACATACCAATCTATAATTAACGATAAGCATATATTTTCATAATTCTATAATTATCTATAATATATTTTCGGTAATTTCTGTAAATTTCTGTAAATTTCTGTATAATTTATACGATCCGAACCGATAAAGGATGAAGCTGAGATAACAATCTGAATAACAACATGGAATCCAGCTACTGCTGGATAGATCCGTATCGTCGGGCACGCTTCTGAAAGAAGGTAAGAATGACCGCGTCAATATCGTCACACGCTTTATTATTATGTACAACATAATTAATACTGTACAACTAACACGACTGTAACATATTGTAAATATCGTAAATAATCAATAGTATCTGTATTATTTAGTACGCAACAGTCCTTTACGTCTCTCCTTTTCTATCAATAGTTGTGTATTCCTCGTCTTATATTTTTCCCTTTTGTATCGTTTCTTTATATTTTTACCTTTTACAGGGCCGCCCATAACTGTTACAACCAAAATGGAAAAAGTCATAGAATAGCAATTATCTTTTCGATCAAAATGTTCTTCGTAATAAATAATAATTATATCCGGCCGAAAAAATCTTGTTCATTCCCGATAATCGTTATCGATGTGGGAAATTTCGCTAGTCGATAAGCAGTATCGATGAGAGAAATCGTATTTCGCGCATAGTAGCTATCTATGTTTGGGTTAGGTGTTTGGCTTTCAAGTTTATGTCTTATCGCTACGAAACCAAACTTTTCCTTCAAATTACCAACCACTAACGTCAAACTCGAACAAAAGTTATTCGCTACGTCGATGACAAGTGGCAACAGTGCGAATTTCCAAAATATTTGTCCTTCGATAGAAAATTATATTTGTTGATTTTTCTGTTTATAATTGCGGTTAGAAATCAAGTTTCAGTTTAACAAACATACGTTTCCTCGAGTTTTATACAGATCGCCTTTCTCTTTACGTGTCTTGGATGATCGAATGGCAAACGATAGTTTACGCCATTATCAGCAACCAAAACGCAATTTCTCTCGTATAACCGCCGATAATCGTTTTATACTCTTTCTTCGCTCTTTCGAGGTTCTGGGGTAAGCGCCGCGTACGCACGGGCCGCTTACCCGAAGATACCGAAAGACGTCGATGCCTCGTTGCCCGCTCCATGGTCAGATCTCCTTCGGACAATGCCCGTATTCTTTGGCAATGTGACGACGTCTCGTCGGATCGCTCGCCATCGGGGTGAGCTATCTCACGAATCTTTTAAACGATCGTACATCATCGACGCATCGTAGGTCAACGACTCGGAGTCGTTGCATATCCATTTTGCAAACGTTCGTTCAAGTATTCTGCCGGGGTGCTTATCGAGTCCACGATCCACTCATAAATCATAAATCACGCTAAGGCTAAATACCCATTTACCTAATGTCATCTGCCATAATCTCCTTGAGACGATGTTTTATCGCTAACATACGTATATAATCGAAATAGAATTTATCTCATCGGCAGCGAAACACATTTTCCATCGCTTATATGGATATAATTATTTCTAAACAGAACGTTTAACAATCGAAATCCTTCAATTATGTGGTTTTTTCTTTTTTCAAGAACTACGATTCCCTTTAAATTATCCGTTTAATGTCCTCAATTTCTCCATCCGTGATCGTTTTGTTTCTTCTCTTCGTTTCCTTTTTCTTTCTCTTTTTCGTTTTCTTTCCTTTCTATCAAACATATCTCGTGCTTTGCCGTTGCGCGTACGTTGAAAATTATCGACACTTTGGCTATTCCGCTTCTATCGATTTGATTATTACTTATTACGTTTGAAAAAGTTGTTAATTCAGAGTTATCGCAAATTTATCTACGTTTATGCTTGTTGGCCGTTTACGACCGTTTTCATTGCAAGTGCTAATAGACACAAAAAATGGGGGAGGGGGGGGGGGGGGAAGGGGGAAAGTGAAGAAAGAAGAAAAGAAAAAGAAAAGTTGGAAAGTATTCGCCTAGCAAGCGATACAAATCCGAGCTGGAATCTCGGTTCACCTATCCGATCGGCCGAATATTTCTCTTTTTACGTAACTTTCAAAAAAGTTAACAAAAAAGCTGTCCCTCGAAATTGGAAATTCGAATTGTTTAATTAGCTACAAATGGATGACTCTCTAGCGAAATTCTTACCTTTTCCGCGCTATTTACGGACGAAGCAGATGTTAAACGATTTGCCAACTTAAAAATAACTAAAGAAGGCGAAAACTAGAGTTTATTCGCTCGTCAAAGAGACGCATGGTACGCTGAAGATGAAACGGTGCTTGGGCACATATTCTTGGAAAACTTTCACGTGACGAAAAGAAACGAACTTACGAAATAAATATACCGTACTCGAAATACTAGTACTAGAAAACAGCGTGGAGTTTTGAGAAAATTGCATGTATATGCATGCATATACGTATGCATACGTGTGTATAGGGATAAGGAAAGACAGGAGGAATGACAAAGATCGTTAGAATCATCTTCTGACGCTACTATTCGTTTTTAACACCGATACCGAGGTAACTTTTCGATAAACGGTGCACAATATCTCCTCCGCCGTTAGGTTTAAGATCGTAATAGGGTCTTTCTTTTTTTTTACCTGCAAACTAATATTCTTTCCAACATGTAACATAAAAAATATACGATTCTATTTAAAGTAAACAAAGTTGACGTTGAAAGTTTTGAAATCTCTCTATACAAGATGTATAGAAGAAATGCCGATACATCGCCTTTTGCCCTTTCTAATAGCACGCACCTTTTTGTACGTAACAATTTTTCATCGGACCCATAATTTAAAAGTTATTTGAGGTGGTTAAATTGGATAAATTACCCTTGCGTAATCGATATGTAAATGTTATAACGAATACAATGATGTGTGTATTTTCGTCCAGTCGCAGGGAGACGGGATAGCGTCGAAGCGCGTCAACGGGAGTTGTAAATTCCCGTTACGATCAAACGAATAGACACCACGAGCAGGACGATCCCCTTATTTCTTATAGGATAATAGGGGTGTTTGGTTTTGAATATAACTGGAATCTACAGTTATATAATCTATATCTATTTATTTAACCAGCCTACGATACTTGTTGCTTCGACAGATAGCGTTTGACTTCGTCGTGTCGGAAAGTACAATAATTGATTAATCCGAAGATCGATCGATTTGATGGATAGAGCACCGAGAACTAGACTTTTGATATTTTTCGATATTCTAAACGACTTTGTTCGTCAGGGCTTAAGATGTATGCGATATGATTTCTGAAGAAAGACTAACTGCCCTAGCATAAATTTCTTGTCCTCTCGGGGAGACGACCCCCACCGCGCTCGGGGATCACGCCACCGTTCGCGCCGATGATCGCGTATGCCGACTTCTTTGTGAAATTAAAGAACGGATCGAATCGACGTTTCTGGAACTCGCGGCCGGACGGCAACCATGCGCTCGTCGATACATTGTACGTTCCGTCGGGAAGATGAGACGATTCGTATATGACGCTGGAGGGCCGCGAGAGACGGTTAGAAACACGATCCGTATCGAGTCTCGCGACGTAACAGTGTGTAAATACATTTTGTAGCCAGTCACTGTACACATTATAGATTAAAAGGATTAATTTCCTACGCATTCCCCCTATTTATTATATTATATATAAATTTTGATTTGGTCGTACCATACTAAAGTTTCTTAGCACAAAAATTCTTAATCGTTTCAGCCATTTAAGGAGATGATCTGAATAGTCTGCGACAGGTGGCAAAGGAAGAGGTTGACGAAGAAAGAGAAACGGAGACACACGTAAGTCCGATACGTGTATGTATCCTCCAATCGTACGAGTACTCGTGTTAATTTTTCTTTCTTCTTGTTTCTTTGCATCGAGTTTTACTTCATTTACCAAATTGGTAAGATCAACGACCTCGTTGCCTGCATTACGCTTGTATTCAATTACTCGAACTATTGCCTGTATCGTTACGCGTACTGCTCTTAAACATCACTCGATCTTTCATTAATTTCAGAAATATTTTCACTATTAAGTTACCGTATTCTCAGTTACTTACACCTTTAATACGATATATCTCTGACGACGGAAAGCGCATGGACGCATAAACGAGCTTTCTTTCATATTTAATATTATAAATAGCCAAATCTCATCTCCTCGATTATCACACCTTATTTATTTGTATTCTCCTTTAAAAACTCTTTGAAAAGATCGCACGGTTCATTAAACTACGTGACATTTAAATACGCGAAACATTCTATAATTACACAAGAATCGGCAATTTTTCCGATTAATATGTTTGTATCGTGTTCGTGTTATATCGTTTCCATCAGAAAGATACGTTGGTAAATGTTTAATTTGGAAAAAAGGTTAAAAATAAAACAGTTTTGCCTTTGAATATGTAGCTAGATACATTGTCTCAACGATATCCCACATTCTTGGATCGTGTTACATTGCTGGATCGCAACGGGCCGTCCTGCTTTCCGGTGCGTCAGGGGAATCTCCTTCTCCTCCCCCCCCCCCCCACTCTCATCTCAAAAACCCCTTACGCCTTATAGGGATGAGGATTGTACAGTTCTTTATCATCTTCTTATATTCATTCTTTATTATCGAATGTTTCCTGTACGTGTTTATGCTATCCCATTAATCAAATATTAAAACTAGTTAAAAAACAAACGATACATTATTTACAAACAGGATTGTTATAGGATTGTAACAGGATAATTCTGTTTATTGTTTCGAGAAATCTCTATGTAGAGAATTACGCATTGTTTAGACTTTAGATTATGTTTTTCATCGTAGAATGTATGTAATTACGTTATATTTAATTCTATACCGCACATTATTTCTCTCTGCTTTCTCTCTGATGCGTTTCTTTTCATCTTTTCTATTTTCGTTTATTTCTTGTCTTGTGCGTGTGTGCACGCGCGCGCGCGTGCGTCGATCGATTCGTCGAAAATTATTTCGCACTAAAGCTGATTGTATTAATTTCTAATATTTATACATGTATGTACATAGTCCCCCGCCCCATTCATTTCACAAACGTACACAGCCGCGCATACTCACTCATCGTATACACGTCAATAAGTTTAGTTTGAGCTACGTAAAAAAGTCGGTTACTGCACAATACGTAGAAAGAAGATGAAGATCGGTAGGTATCAAGTCCCCTATTGCGCGTAACGACCAATATAATTTATCACGTATCGAAACGATGAAGAAGAAGAACCAACGTGCAACTCACCGACCACATTCAGCAGGGCAAGAAGTTCGCAGAGGTAGTACCTGTATGCCCACCAATTGTGAAATCGAAGATTCTCCCACAGATAGTCGAGCAACATTTTCTTCTTCTGCTTCTTTTCGACCTCGGAACAAAGACCGATATCAAGATCCATCATTAAAGCATGAATCTTGCCACCCTCCCATCCTTTCCATAGCCATCGAGGCGTGTAGAACAGGATCGCCTGAAAAAAAGAATCGTCCAACATTTTAACGCTATTACGATGTTCAATGGGTGTATTACACGTTACACGTTACACGTTACACGTTACACGTTACAGGGTTGATTAAAATGAACGTACGCTATTTTCGTAAGATGGACAAACCGCGGAATAACCGTACTTGCTACACCGAACAAGTCGATAAAGAATAAATAATTTGAGTAAAATATACATATACACGATGCTGTTTGTGATATTTAAAAGTTGTAAGATCGCTTTGAAACATGAGAATTCGGGACAAAAAGATAATACGTTATTTTCAAACCACAGCAAACTCTCTAAGTCAAATACGCGCAGTTACCTTTATATTTGAACAAGAGCAGGATTAAAAAAGTACAGCGATATTTATAGTAGTCGTTGTAGTAATATTTTCGTAATGACGCGTTGATGTGTTTCGTCGACGTGTCGACACATTATTATATCGTAGATAATCATATTTTATATTATCAGGGATAATAAAAAATATTCATATTACAGGTACCTTTATGATTAAAAGTACAATACATATCTTGTAATAATATATTATAAATAACGTGTGTGTATGTGTTAAAAACTTTACTTTTACCAGATCAAATAATACAATAATAAATTCAGATACGAATTGCGAGAGAAAAGACCTGTACCGAAGAGAAAATTTGAAAGAATTCCGCATAATCCGGTATACCGAAATAGGGTTTGTCGAACGAATGAAACAGAGAATGGAAAAGAGAAAGAAAAAGAAAGACAGACAACGGCCGATAATTGAATTCTAGAAAAAGCACAAGCCAAAGTTAGAGTGCAGATTCAAGGAAAATGTGCGTGCTGAATCAAATGACACGTAAATTGCACGTTTTTTTCCCAAGAAATTTAAATGAAAATCACGTAAAAAGATCTGCGTAAAGATAGAACCGAGCGTATACGTATTGGAAATTGGATTGACAGTCGGTAGTTTACATTGAAATATTTTATCATAAATTTTTTATAAATTTTTATATTTAGTAATTTAACTTTACGATTAAAATTTGTAGTAGATACGTATCTTCTTTTAATTGCGGTAACTCGAGTTTAAGGGAATGAAGCGACCATCCAAAGCACTAACTCGGAAACGATCGGAGATAAAGAGAAAAGAATGTGTCGACAGAAATCGGACGAATCTTTACACGTTAAGAGAAACGTATTAGAGCTAACAAAAAGTACTGAAAGCTGTTTGCAGGAGGAAACGTGTCGTTTTACTACGTTCGTTTCAAAAGATACCGACGTTATTCGTATAACAAAACAGGGGATTTTTTAATTTCAAAAGTAACGACACGCATACGCGTGTATCGTAGGAACGATTTTCGTCTTTTAACTCGTTTCCCTGATCTTGCTGAATTGAAAAATTACAATTTCCTTTTTTCAAGTTCATACCATCTATCGACTGTTCCCGTCGTTCTTCTTTAATTCTTTCGATAATTTCTTCGCTTTTACGTCTTTAACTTTTACGTCTAATAAGGAATTATCGAGAATGATATATGCAAGTCCGTTTCGAGTAACTAGTCTATTTTATCGTCCGATATCGTTTGGATAATCAAACTTTGGGAAAAATGGACATTCCACGGAATTATCGTTCCAATCGCTATTCGCAAATATCATCTACTACAGCGATAGAACGACGTTTTCATACTTGCAACAATAGAAAGAAGATGACCCATTGATAATACTTGTGCTGTTTGACCAAGGGATGCGACGCGTGTCCGTGCATTCCATCTCCTTTGCTGTTCGAAACACCAGGATAAGGCACCGCCTGTCCCAAACTCTTATTAAACGCGTGCACCATACTATACGTGGTATGTAGCCAGCAAAATGTTTCCAAAACAATTTTATCCACGGAACCTGAGGCCTCACAGTGGATTGGCGAACCGGAAATACTTTTGCACGCCAGCGTTACACACCCACCAAGCAAAAGCGCCACCGTTGCGCGATAGTGCAGTCGAAATATCATAGTGTCCTCGGAGATCCGTTGTATTTTAAACAGAGACCTCAAGGAGCCGAATACATCCACCATCTTCAACATCAGAGGCATCTTTCTACGTCCTGAACGACGAATCAATTTCGAGACGACTACAGAATCCTCCTCCTCGTCGAGAAGATGATCGTTCTCTTCCCCGTTTTGCAGATCCGTCTTTGTAATTCGAGCTTTCGGTCGTTTCGAAGAAACTTATCAAAGGTGAAGATCGGTTTTTCTTTTATTTCGAACAACGTTTTTAATCGGCGATCTTCTTATTTGCAATTGGGGGATTTTTGTTGTCGAATCGAATCGCCAGTGAAATAATTATCATTTGGAAAATTCGTGAACTCGAAAGCCAAATAATAATTATAGGCTTGGAAGTCTTTCAACTTGAAATTCAAGCAGTTATCAGTCGGTAAATTGTTGATATTGAAAATCCAATAATTATCGGTCAAGGAATTCTTCTTCAAGTCAAGTAACTATTGGTAGGGAAATTTTTGAGAGAAATTAAAAATCGTACGATCATCGGTTGGCGAATTCTTCAAATTCGAAGCCCGACAATTATTAAGCGAGGAATTATCGAAACGAAAAATTGTCGAGGTCGCGATCGATCGTTTATGGATTATCCAAGTTAACATAGTTATAGACGTTGAAATTTTTAGTCGAAGGTTATAACTTGAAGGCGATTAAACACGATTATTACTCATTAATGCAAAACTGTTGAATTTGAAATTAACTGCAAGCATGTTAGACTTGTAATTAACAGTAATCGAATTACTGTAATCGAACTTTTCGCCGATTTAATAAAATCTAAGAATAGAAGCTGACGATTAGAGAAGTCATAAAATTCAAATTGAAAGATACATTTTCCGAATGGAGAACGTTAAATAAAAACGATAACACGCGTTGTTGTAAGAAATTTGCCTTGAAATATAATTCTGCCGATTTAATATCGATAAATGTTCGAAAGAAAAAGATATAGAATATTTCTAAATGATATACCGTGAATATTTGATCAGAATATTCTTTACGTTAAACGTTTTTGATCTAACGCGGAGAAATATTCGAAACAGTTTTCCCAAAAACGTTCCAAATTTCTATCAATTTCATCTAAATATTCACAGAATGTGTACGATTTTTACCGCAGGTTGCCTGTATCGTTACGTAATCCTTCAAATCTTTCACAGGAAACAGCAAACGCGTAAAGAAATAACGTTCGTCACCGTCGGCCCGTATCGGTTTCTTCATCGTGATTAACCACAGAAGACTCTGACCAACTCAATTTTTCACAACTCAATTTTTCACAACTCAATTTTTTCTTCACAGTATACGTATTTCGCCGAGTTTCTACCTTTCTGCCTCTTAAACTGCCATTCTTTCAATTTTCCTCATTTTCATCCTCCTTTCTGAAAAATATTTCATTTCCCACTTTCTGCTACCAATTTTTTCGTACAGTTGCGATACTTTCCGCAAACTTCTTTGAGATTACTGCTAGAAGGAGTTGCCAAGTCGACAATTTCTTCGAATATTTTCATTTTTTCTTCAATTTACAGATCTTCTCCACGTTCTCTCATGTTTGACGCGCGTTTCTATAACGAGCTACTAACCACGTTCTTCCACAGTTAATTCCAACTTGTTTGGCACGCGTGATCTGGTAAGTGGGTGCTGTTTCCTTTTTTTTCTTTTTTTCTTCTTCTTCTTCTTTTTTCTTTCTTCTCCGAAATAACTGTATATTTCCAGGATAAATGGGCGGATAAAAATGGATAAAAATGGAAAAACCAGAACAACGAGAGGACGGAACGAGTATTCGGACACGGTGACAGACACACGTGGTGCGCGGAAGCAAGCCGTTAGAAGACTGGCCGAACTTGAGAGGCATCCCTTGGCCTCGATACTAAACACATAACTTGTATGATCCTCTAATTATCTTCCTCTTGTCTTGTCAATGAAGTTGCACATACCGTTGTTCTTTACAACGTTTCAATCGTCGTCGTTGTCTTGGCCATTTACTTTCATAATTGGAACTTCTTATAAGATTTCGTTATCGAGAAAATTGAACAAAAATTGGAAAATTTATCAACCGAATATCAAAGGAATAATCCTTTCTTCGTGTTCTTTCAATTAAGTTTGAAAATTTATCTCGATAATGTATCAGGCCAACTCTTAATAATATAATATAATAATAATAATAGCTCGTTCTTTTCCATTCCCTTGTTCGAATCCTCCAAATTTTGCCGATCCAGTCATTTAGACTGGACCGCTGAAGCGGACGCTTCTGTACAAAATAACAACTACCTCGTACGGTTCGAACAGACCTAACCCGCTGTATTCACCTCTTATCACCTTATCGCTTTATCACCTTATTACCTTATTACCTCGCCGCCGTTAGACAATCCGCGGTGCGAAGTTTAATCTCCAAATCGGATACACAGGTCTGAACGACGGAAGGTTGAATCGAAAAATCGATAAGAACGCCACATATGTATTGGATTTTTGCCATACGATCGAAAATGATGAGTATGCGCAGATTTGAAAAAAGCAAAGCTGAACTGTGTTACAGCTGAACGACCTTGATCCAATATCAAGACAAGATCAACATTGCAGGTCTCCTGCAAATCCTACGACTTTAATATTAACTATCAATTTTGCCTACTTACTATCTAAGCGCATTTTGAATAGAAAAATTAATAGCACGAGTTTTTCGTCGTTGATCCTAACATGTCAAATTGAAAAAGGATTTCAATCGAATCTCCGATTCGAAAAGAATGGTATAATACGTTAATTTATAAATCCAATTTCATTCCTTTACCTTTTTCGTTACGTCTCGTTTCGTGAAATACAATATTAATGATTTTCGTTTACCATTGAAATTGCGTTTATCAGTTTATCAGTGAAATTAATTAAATAAAAATTAAAAGTTTGGCCAAAAGTGTATATATAGAAGGGTTGGCTAGATTCCGATTTTGCCGATTTTGATGATTTTTGGCCAGGTCGTGGAAATCGGTATCTCGAACAACATTTTCCTAAACATATAAGCACCGAAGTCGCTTAGTTTCCGAAATATTCGCGAAAAACTGCCGTTACCGCTACAATCAATTCTGCGTCTGTGGTAGTCTATGCGTCGGTATTGGTTGCCTTATTTTCTTGGTATTGCTTATCTTCTCTTTATAAACGATGGTCGACGAGTTTAAACGCTATCACGATTGAAATTTATTTCAATATAAATATCATCGATGTATCGAGTTTGGACGAGTCTAAAGTTTCTTTAATTCAGCCGTCTCACGGCGATGCTTCCACTAAATTATAACAATTGTTCTGTTTCGTAAAATAATATCAATTATTTATTCGCTCGTTATTCGTACAATTAATTCGTTGTTATTGGACGAAAACGTTGCCTCGCGGCGGCCGGATTGTAAAATCTAACCGAAACCAAAACCCAACACATCGATAATATTCTCCTTTAGTCGTTCAGTTTAACATTCAGAAATCAAACGTTCTTATCAATGCGTTTCTTATATTTTTCCGATTAAAACAACACCAAACGCGATATAATTTGCGAGCACATTCAATTAATTAAATAAAAATTATTTATCAATCGTAATTAACATTTATAGATTGTATTGTATTATTAACATATATAATTAAATACATACAAATTTGTAAATACGATTTGTAAATTATAGCGTGTTTGGTGTCGTTTTAATCAGAAAGATCTCACAAATACGTTGGTAAAAAGTTTAATTTAAAGAAAGAAAAAACGTCAAAAGTAAAAAAAGTTTGATCGTTGAATCAGTACGTAAGAGCATACATTGTCTTTATTTGCGATACCTGACATTGGATCGTGTTGTTACGCTGGTCGATCGCGGTGGACCGTCCAGCTTCCCCACGTATCGAGAGTTTTTTTTTAATTAACGTACGTTTCTGTACACTCGTAAAGAAATAAGTTATGAAAGTGATACGATGATAAAAACCCGGACAATCAACAATCAACGGTTATCTTGGTTATGTGATGGAAAATTTGCAAAACGCGTGATTCTAGAAGGAAATTTAGCAACGTTTTAATCAAAGTGTAGAGTGCTGCGTAAATAGAACGAAGATCTTATCGTATCCTCTCTGTTTATGATTTGGGTCTTGGGCAATTATTTCAGAAGATATCGCACTTTAAAACATTAGAAAATGTAATTATACACGATAATGTATATATATGATTAGAAATGAACATTTTTTAATCACAGCAAACGCAAATAAAGTGATCGTAAATTTGTTGTCACATTACCGTCTGAATATTTTTCATAGGTTCGTATTAGCGATTTTTCGCATAAACTCGCCTCGCAACAATTTACTAAATGTATCGCGTAGGATAACATCTGGAAAACAGATTAGTAAAGCCATAGCTTTAATCGAATTCATTTTGAAACACACGACGTCTGCCTAAAACAATCTTTCGTACAACAAACAATTCGCGAACTTAAAGCAAACTGTTAGGATAGGGTCTACGATGCGTATGTTATGTCGCTATTTTTAGGTTACAAATCACAGTGACGTATGGGTTATATTTTTTCGGGCAATGTGTAGCAAGGAGACTTCCAATGTTCCGGCAGGGGATCTGCTGCGCTCTCAGTAGCGGTCGACGTATCGTAAGCTCACGTGCGCCCCAGACCTTAGCACCTTACGAACCCTGGCACATCGTCCGCACGGAGGCCATTACCAGGATTGTGGAAACCACCCTACACCTCTTATCGGTTCTACCGGCGTCTACCCTTTTGTGCCATGGCTCCTGGACAACGTAGGCGAGAGTCTGCCGAGACTCCACCAGAGAACTTTGCCGGGCCAAATAAGAAAGAAAGCGGGAATCAGAGAAGCGGAACGTTATAATAACAGAACTACGAATATGCGAGATCTCTTCTGCCTCAAGAAGAACGGTGCTACGTAAAAAAGGGAAAAGAGAATAAATACGCAAACTATTGACCTGCTGCGTGTATGTTTCGGAAATTTTCAAAATTATTTTTACGAAAAAATAAGCAGTAACCGTAAACGTAGGGAAATGCTATTGTTCGCATTGGTAGAAATTCCGACAAAATCCTGTCACGAATTAAGACCTATCCAGTATAATCATGTTTTTGTCTGAACGAAAAGAAACTTTCTCTCTCTCTCTCTCTCTCTCTCTCTCTCTCTCTCTCTGTTTGCATATCTTTAGCAATTAAAAGAATAAAATATCTGGAAACACTGACATTGCAAAGTTTCGAAATTACATATGTGATAGAACAAGTACCGTTTTTTGTAGTTAAAGATTTCTGAAAGACGGTAAAACCGTAGAAAAGTTGAATACTCGCCGATTTCGATAAGTTTTGTACATATCGCAGAAATCGATATTTCGAATAATTTGTATAAATAAATGACGGAGTCGCTTAGTTTCAGAGATATTCGCGAAAAACTTGCGGTGCCGGCAAACTGAATTCCGCGTACGATTGTGCGTCTGTGATAGCGTATGCGTGAGTGTTGGTTACCGACAGCCGCTTATCTTCTGTTTATAAACGAGGGTCGGCCGAACTGAAAGGCCTCGTGCACAACGTACGTATGCGAGGCTGCGAAAGTCTGCAAAAGTCTGCAAAGTTGTAGCTTTTATTAACTCGATTAAAATTAAAAGCGAATATCATTAATATATCGGGTTTAGGTTTCGGTTAGATTTCTCAATCCGGCCGCCAACGCTTGCATGGAATAACAACGGATCAATTATAAAAATAATAAGCGCTGTCGCGAGACAAATTAAAAACATTCTAAAAATCCGGCCCAAAACTCAACGCATTGATGATATTCGCTTTTAATTGATTCATAACAGACATAATTTCTTACTTTGTTTCGCATAGGTAGGTTGTGCGCGGGACCTTTCAGCTCGGCCGACTCTCGTTTGCATGTAAGCAGAAGATAAGCGGCGGCAGACAACCGACACTAACGCATACGCTCTACCCCAGATGCGCACAGTCAGCCGTACGCGGAATTCAGTTTGCCGGTACCGCAAGTTTTTCACGAATATCTCGGAAACTAAGCGAGTCCACCACGCGTACATGTACAGGAAAAGATTGTTGAAAATTGTTGAGTTTCGCAACATATTCAAAAATCATTGAAATCCAGGGGATCGTTGGCTTTTCTACAGCTTCTACATCTTGAAAGATCGATATTCACACTTTCGTCTTGTTAAATAATTTGAGCAATCGTTTAATCTCCTTCTTATATGCATATAAATTTCATTCAGTTGGAAAATTAACTTTATGTCCGACAGTTTCGAACATTTTATTGCAATTTATTGTAACATAAATTCGATTCCTACTATCGATTAAACTGCAATAATCTTCCTGATCTCTGATGTTTGAAAAAATATACAATTGTATAATAAATCTCGAAAACACGTTTCACGGGTAATAAGTCTACGTGTTCTTACTTCGTTTTGCTGCGATAACATACGAGACAGATAAATTTTTACACGAACATCTTTAATTTTATATTTATTATAGCAGATTCGACAACTGTAGCATTAGGAATCATTCATGGAGGAAATCGACGCGTGGCTGGTCAGCCGTTCTATCGATCGATACCGAATCAACGGAGAGACAATTTAATTCCGTCGAAGAACATGTTCTAGTTGAAGACATCGGCTGATCGTTTAAGGTGAGGGTGGAGGAGCGTCTTTGACCGAACGCCAAGGCGACTCACGCGACAGCGGCGACCCTCGGTGACGAAGCAACGGTTAGGGGTTTAACGAGTTAATATGCTTAGGGTTTCTTTCTTGGCAATGAACTAAATATAAGCTTCTGTAAGTAGCGGGTAAATTCCACGACCGTTGCCGCAACCAGTTCGCTCGTTATCCGGCTTTTCCCATTGTCGAATCTTTGCGAATACGATTCCTTTTCACTGTCTTTTACGTCTCAAACGAATTAATTCCAAACTAGTTTCCAAAAATCTTTCGGACGTTTTCAATTTCACCTTCAAGAACTACTTTATTATCTTTACTTGCTATTTTAATCAAATTATTTTAATTATTGCTATTTCAAACTATTCAATTCGTTCTTATCGAAATTGAATAAAACTTTTCGAACAAATGATAAATAAAGAAATATATTATTCGCCAATTGTGCAGGAATATCCAATCGATTAAGGATTTAAACGTTCCGGATAAATTATGCATGAAAGTATTTACTTGTATAGAAATTTAGTCGAAATAACTTATTCGGATAAAACTTTGTCTCATGTTATAGTATTAGCAATAATATTTATATCGCATGTGAACTGTACCGCCCGTGAAATCTACTTTCAACGTTTATCGTACGATCGTGTGTTTTTTCAAACATTGGATCAAGAAGACTATCGCTCTTTGGTAAATTAGTAGGACCAATCGGGCCGGGTCGACTATGACTGGCTGTATCCGTAGAAAACTTCACGCCCGCACTCACAATTAGTCGAGGTATTTGCTTGAGTACAATTTTTAATATAAACAAGCAGGAGATAATTATTCTAGCAAATAGAGAGGCAGTGATTTGTTAAGAATCATTATACGGAGAAGATAATTGACTAAAATGAAGTTATAATTTATCTACGATAATTATTTGTTCGTTCGAAACAATTCCGGTAATGTCCAAGTTTGATTGTTGCATAGGAGCCGGCCGAGGAGATTATTCTTACGAAAGAATAAGAAGGAAACGTAAAATGAAATGTTTTTAATATACTTTTAGTACGTTTAAACTCGACTAATTACCGACTGGGTACTAGCAAGCATCTAGCAGAATGTTATACCACGTGGCAGAATGGTTAGAGCTAGATATAACGTAGGAATATAGAGATGGGTACAGGACTGGTAATATTATCGTCGAAGAGCGTCGAAGAACGAAACTGGACGCTTCTCCGTTGCATACATTTTCGGCCAGTATCTCTTTTACGTTATTGTCGAAAAGAAAGCGAAAGCGAAAGATATTAATGGTAAAAAAAAATATAAGATAGGAGAGAATAGATAGAAAATGAAAAGAAGATTGTCTACGATTCTAGGGAGGAGGAAGAAGATTGAGAAGAAAAGAAATTGTGATCGATTACCTGCAGAAACAGCATGAAGCAGACCCACTGATAGTACCTGTACTCCTTCCTTTCCGTCTCCGGATGCGACTTTGAGTTATCTACGCCAGGAAACGGTACTTCGAAACCCTCTCGTTTCCTATAAGCCGCGGTAATCGTATACGTACTATGAATCCAACAATACGTATTCAACACGTCTTCCGGTAGATCCTTACTATGAATACAATCAATCGGATTACCAACGTATTGTCTCGTGGTGACGATCAACGAAAACGAAATCAGCAGGATCACGGTTAAACTGTAATGCAATCGGAACACAGCTGTGTCAATATGTACGTGAGAGATCTTAATAAGGCTCTTCAGACCTCGAAATATGTCCAGCATTTTGAATGACCGAAGAAACGCGAAAGTTTCCTCCCTTTTTCTTTCTTTTTCGTCAGACGGCGGTCATTAGATCGCTAACGTCGTACCTCGGCATTCATCTTTCGATCGCTTTGCTCTGTCTTCCACCTTCCTTAACCAGCGGAAGGGAAGATGCAACTTTGCCAGTCTATTTGAAGTTAGGTCTCCCTTCAAGACGCAAAGACGCACAGAGCTGCAGGTTTAAAGATCTTTCGGAGATTCGTTTCTTCGGATCGTTTAGCTCGTGGAATCGTTTGAAGTCGATTTAATCCCAACAGATTTAGGTATTTCTCTAGCCTTGGGCAAAAAATGAGAATTCACTCGCGCTCCCTTCGAAAGAAATCGCCGCACGAAGTAGGATCCTTCGAGCAAATCGGATCCTCTGCCGTCCGTCGCTAATTTCCTTTTCTGCACGCTTCTTATGCTCATAGCATTTAGCAAAGTTTCCTATTCCTCCATTTATAAGCATTATTCCTTCGATTAAACGCTTGACAAGTTAGACATCTACGCGAATATTCTATTATATAATACACACACACGCGCACATATCTATATATACGTATATGTATATTTAACACGTTTGTATAATGTATTTGGAAGAATTACTGCTTCCAAGTTGTTCCTTTTGAAAATAAGCATACCTTTTTAAGAAGGGAGGAACAATTCATTCGCGCAACTGACGTAACATATTCATGTATCTGACATATTCGAAACAACTCTTGTGTTGGTGAAAAGTTTTCAAGGTGGTTGATTTTTATCCTTCAATGTCCTTTTTTCCGAACGAAGGATTTAAAATCGAACAGGCAGTTGCTTTCTGATTGAAAAATAAATTTAACTCTTCGTTATATTGTAGTTTTCGTTGATCGTTCAAGTCGTATATAGGAAAATAGTTGTCACGCGCATTAAGCCATGATGCACAAAAATATCCATTTTTTAAGGGCAATTGACATCGCGTATTTTACACCATAACCTTTGATTATCACTATGAGAGCACATTCGTTGTACACCGTCAATCATTTCTTTAATAAGTCATGTCCACGTAGAAATAAAGAAACTTCACTGGATTTCGGATTTAGAATCTGATCATTATTCGACGGTCATTTTAGAAATTTGTTTAAGCGTTGATCACTGCGAAGTAAGTTAATTCGCTTCAGTCGATACTGGTAATTTACAACGATTCAATTAAAAAGATACTTTTGTGATTTAAAATCTACTGGTTTCACCATTCTATTGGAAAAATACAAATTTTATGTTACGATGTAATTGTATGTTTCGCTGCTTTGGTATTTAATTGTTCTTGCACGTACGAATAAATATATGCTTTGTAGAAAAAGAATATCTTTTCCAAGTAACATCCCATTCTCTGTTATAACTGAAAATAATTAGGAGCTGAAAACCATTCGATTCGATTCAATAACAGCTTCAATTTCTTTTCCTTTAAATAGAACGGTAATAAAGTTATTTGTTAAACTTGAAAAATTTACTTTCATACAATTGGCGTTACTTAAACCGATGGCGATGAAAATGGTGGTAAATAACTTGTACATATAATACAATACAAGCTTATATTTACATCGTTTCTTCTGAATCGTTAAATACCTATTAATTTTGATATAAGCCAGCGTGGATACAACAAGTTCTTTTGAACGCGCATCAAACGAATAATAATAAATAAATTGCAAGTGATAAAACGATGAAACGAATTTTCTTTCTTTCTTTTTTTTTTTCTTTTAAAGAAAAACTTTAAATTTTATAAAATCTGCAATTATCAACCTAATCTGTATATCTGTACGATGGTGTGAAACTGTATTACGAGACCCCAAGAGTAAAAATTTCAAAGATAATTCCTACACTTCGAATATTATTTAACATTGTTGAATAAATAATTCAACAAACAATAATCACGCACACACACACACACACACACACATATAACATGTGCTTTACGTGCAATATAAGGTATAAGTAAATGTTTATCCAGCAAACTCACGTTTATTCGATCGAATATTTTTTCGTCAATTGCGAATTAAATTTTATACTTTATTTTTATACGTCATCTGTCATACGTGCTGAATACAATTTTCCCCGATATTGATGTCAAGAGTTAATAAATAATAAGAAGAACACGTAGCGTGTACATAGTAAGGAGAACGTAGTACCGTAGTATCTTTAATATGACTTCAATTCTATTTTGGCATTTACGCGTGCACCGTTGCTCGCAAGTATCGAAACACTTGCGAGAAGTGAAACAAACTTAAGAGATAATTAGGAGACTATCGAAACCTTTGATACTTATTATGCGAATCCTCTTTTATTACCGACCTAATATCGTTAGTGAAATTCTCCGAGAGTTACAAAAGTTAGAAATAATGGTAGCAGCATTAACGAGCACCGTCGAGGTACGTCTCCACCGGGGTCTATGAACGGGTCTGCAAACAGCAACGGGCTAGAAATCCTCTGTTCCTATACCTGTACCTGTACCTTTTTGCCAAGAATTCACGGACCGTTCGGTAATTAATTTGTATAGTTAAAATTTGTTCGCTCTCATGCCTGGTTATCAATCCCACAATTCCTCGTCATAAATCGATCAGAGAAAGCTCGGAGAATAAGCAGAATAAGAAAAATATAATTATTTTGTATCGTTCGATGTATCATTATGAGATAGCCGTAGTTGGATTATCGAGATCAGTACGACGAAAATGATACCAAACACGACTATGTTCGTCGTCGCATCTTCCTGACGACACCCATGATGACAGATAGCCTATCGTTATTTATCCTTATGACAAATTTACGAGGTCAGGCCGATGATTCGATAAGAATCTTGGCAAGGTGCCCGAACGAACGTTTGAAAAGTCGGCGATAGCCGGAAATTCGAAACTACCGAACTAGAAAGTATCGACTGGTTCGTTTGATTCTCGAGGATGCCTGAGACAGTTTACTAAGGGTAAACGATTCGATGCTGCGTTGTGAAAGAGTAGAAGCTTTGTCTAACGGGGGATGTGGCCACAGAGTACGGAGGGTAAGCGGACTGTGAGCAATCACATGGCACTTGCATCAGTACTTTGAGGGAATAAACTCTATATAAAGATTTGTCTTTATAAAAAGAACGAAATATCTAATACGTATTAAAATCGTATGAATAAGAAACGACGCGTAATCCTACAGTATTTTATTTTATTTCATTTCATTTCATTTCATTTCATTTCATTTCATTTCATTTCATTTTATTTTATTTTGATTTATTTTATTTTACTCTGCCTATTCTGTCTCACTCGTACCTACTTCTGCGTCTCGCCTACTTCTCACCCCTGGTGCATGCACGACATTCGGATCAATCTCAATAAAGTAAGAGTATCGTTTGATACTCTTAAGAGTTTGCTCGAAAGAATTTCTTTCGTTAAGATTACGCCTTGCGTATACGTATTGCGCTCCTATAAAAGTGTTCCAGAGTATTTCCTCCTTTCGCAATGTACCAATACAGAAAGGATTTTCTCTTTGAGGTGTTCCCTATTTGCGCCCTCCCTCCCGTGTTTCACACGAGACTTGACGTGACTCCATAAATAAGAATCCATCAGTGATATGTTTAGAAATGGTAGCTAAGCTATTTTATCGTAACGACCGATCTAGCAGAGTAGATCCTGCAAGCGTGTATAAATATGAGTGCAATGAAAACTAATTTACAATATGAAATGTTCGCAAATAAAGTTAAATATATAGGAGAGAAAATATTACTTCACATTTTGTGGCGAATTCATAGGACAAGTAATAATACAGTATGTACAGTATGTACAGAAGTAACAAGGTATCTTTGCACATATCACACATCATTAAACATACAGTTCGTAACAAATTATTATACAGTATTGGTAGTAGTTTCAAACATATAATTCAATTCTAAAGGTGCTTTCAATGAACACCGAAGGTTATTAATATAACGAACGGATTGTAGATTGCTTGGATATTTTTGTATTTTCCGCCAAGTGTACGTTCGCGAGAAGTATCTTCTCGCTTTTATGTACATTTCCGGTTTTGGTTCGAACCTTACCAACTTGATAACGTCAGCGTGACACGTTTCGCTGTAACGTTGACGATATTTCAAAATGTTTTCAAATATTACAGAGCAAATAAGTAAGTAATGGTTGACATTTTTGTGAAGCAGTGAAGCAGAATGTCTTTTTAAAAAGAAGCGATAATGTTAAAATATTCAATATTTAAACGGAATCTCTAAAAAATCGAATATTTTTCGATATAATGAAAACAAGAAAAAAGAACAGATTCGTCGGAGCTCGCTCTATTAATATAAATGGAAAAGCTATTTTAAATGTATCGTTAGACATAATAATCGGCACAATTCTTAATAATTAATTACGTCATTTACGAATATCAACCGATAAGTCAAATACTGTTGATTTCGGGAAATTTCATTAAAAATTGAAACGTAAGAAGAATACGAGAATGCATCGAGCGTTCTTTCATTAAGAAAACTGAAAGAGCTATTCTGAGAGCCATTTGAGCGGACCAAAACTACTTCTGATAAATATTTTGCTACAAATTTAGAATACAAATAATCGAACAGTTAAAAATTAACGTAGCAGCATTCTAATATAACAGATTCGCCGCAAAATAGCCACAAACGTTATTAAACCAGATGTACCGAAATTTATAGGAATAAAGTATCTTTGTCTTTCCATAAAATTCTGCGAATTTCTATTATCGTGGTAAATTCGGAGAAAAAACATTTGTCAGATGTACAGTAACGATCATAAGAATTCGAATAGTTTCGTTTATTTATAGCAGCAATATGTGAATATTCGCCAAAGTATCCAAATTAATGGAAGATCGTATTGGGGAAATAGAAAATAAGAAGCGATACTTACTTTTTACGAAGGCAGCACACTATCAACTTTAAATTAGAGAAAATCTGTATCCAGAACTAATTCCAAACAATCGACGGCCATTTGGCCAAATTAATTTACACTTATTCTCAAGCGTTTGTCGATAGAAATTTACAATTTTTCCAGTCGATCGTCAAGTTTCTAGCGTTTTCAATCATCGTATCATGTTCGATGGTTCTCGAAAGTGTGTCATAGCGTTTTGGTAAAATTGTTTTGATAAGCGGACACAACGTACTATCAAAAGTATTTCTTAATGAAGCGTGTTTCCCTCAGATTTGACATTTCACTGTCATACAGTATCATATTCTTTTAGCCATGTTAAATCACTCGACGATATAGGAAATTTTCTCGGTCCTGATAACCGTCAACAAAATTAGAACGGCTTAGGTTGAAACAGTCTAGAGGATCAGCCATCCAAATGTTTCTCGTATCGTTCAACGAACCCATTTTGCGGCGCTCGTTAATAAATTTAAATCGTTGGCGCGCGTGGAAACTTGGCTACAATGTGTGGCAAATTATTTCCAAGTTTAACGTTGAGAGAAACTCTGCTGCGATTACGATATAAACTTTTTCTAAACAAAAAGAATATAGTTTAAAAGCTTGTATATTGTATATTTCGCGTTATCTAGCTAGAAATTTGCTTAATTATCGAACGATATAATAATATAAACGTAAAGAGATATAAACGTGACATAAAAATTTGTGCAATACCGAGCACATAGAAAAATTAATCTCATCGATCTAATGATATCGTTCGAAAGGCGTGATTTTCGAACAATATACAATTTCGATTAATAATAAAAATCTTACCCGAGGAATTTCAATTTTGTAAATTCGATTTTTAATAGTATAAAAATTCCTTCGCTATCAAATATTTAAAGAAACCACATTATTTATCCTTAATTTTGTTTTCGTAATATGAAATGCTTTCGTACTAGACAATAAAACTTAGCCGATCGTAACTTTACAGTTAGTTTTGTCTTCAGCTTTTCTTAAAACATAAATATAACAAGGAATTCGTATCATCAGGAAGTCTTTCAAATTTCTTGGAAAGCCTGAAACTAATTGAGACCAGCCGGCGAGACAAACGTTCAATCTCGACACATGATACACGATGACTTCAAAATCGATTCGATCGTTACATAATGTCAAATGTATATCATCGATAACGATCCAATCAAAGTGTAAAACGTATAGTTTTATTTTTAAAATTACTCCTTTCAATTGATTTGTCGATTAGAAATATGTGTGTATGCATGTACATACAGTACATACGACATGCAGTATAAAACAAGATTAATTAAATATCACTAACGAAAAGATGAATAGCGATATCAATTGGTTCGCTTAAGGATAATTCATTTGTATCATATATTTATGCAAACGATATATCGTTATTATATCGTGTACTTATCCTATTATATATTTATTGTACAATTGATGTACATGCAGTACCTGTTATTGTAAGTAAAATAAATACGCATATATGTGTGTGTATATTAGTTATTAATTTTGCAAGGTGTAAATACCATTAATTTCTAATTGAGAAGTAAATAAAATGGGATCGATCATCCATCAAAATTAAAACATATTCCCATGCTCATTATAAAAATTAGTTTAAAGAAAATCTTGATAATTACTATATCTCTATTTGCTCGTGGAAATTTCGAAAGATCGTACCGAAATCGAACCGAAAAATTCCGTTCCTAATCATCCTTATCGCGTGTTAAAGAAATCTTAAAGGTAAACCTTCATTCTACATTCAATCTCTTCTAACCTCGTTCTTAAATACATTCCCGCCTTTTCTATCAATTTTTGTCGTATTATTACTAAATAGAAACCACTGTTTCCTTTTTATTTACCTGTACTCGTTTTCAAAGTTCGTTGACTGTACAAAAAAAAAAAAAAAGGTTCAACATTAAACTTCCATTTTCATAATTTCTCATCCTATATGTTCGACATTTTCATTCTTCTTTTTACATGACCACAAAATAATTTTCCTAAGAAATCTACTTTTCTACATTCAGATATTTCCTTTTCCCTGACAGAGGAGGAAAAAATATAAAATTTTAATTAATGCCATAGAAAATTGCGATAAAGGTGCTGGTTAAACCGAAATCTTCGCTCTACTTTTAGGTCTATGAAATTTTCATCTGAAAGAAAAATTATTCTAAAACTATTTCGATTTCTTCGTTCGACACGGAAAAGGGAACTTTTACACTATACTTAATTTGACGCGGAAAAGGGAATCTCACGAATTTCATCGAAAATCATTACATAACACGGAAAGAATATCAAATCTAATAACCTTTACCTATAACTTGATAAAGTTTCACTTTTAATTATTTCCCTATCTTTCTCTATTCCCTACTTTCTTTCATTTATCCATCTTTCATATACCATCGTATACCTAAATGGGAGACCTACAAGAACATTCCGTTATTTTAATTCTTTTGCCAATATTCCTTTATTCCTTCCTACTTCCCTTCCTCCCTTCCTCCCCCTCCCGCCCTTACGCCCTTCCATCCTTCCGTCCTTCCTTCCTTCCTTCCGTCCTTCCTTCCATCCATCCTTCCTTCCATTCATCCTTCCTTCCTTCCTTCTTTCCTTCCTTCCTTCCTTTCTTCCTCCCTTCCGCCCTTCCATACTTCCCTCTTTCCTTCTTTACAGAGAAAGATCAAACTCACAAACGTCTCCGTCAGAGATCACGAACCCGGTTATTCCTCCGCGCTGCGACGGGGGAATGCGCGTACACCATCCGTAGTTCTGAATCACACTACCATGCCGTCCCATATAGCGGAACAAAGCCGTCGCTTTCGATAAACGAACGTCAAAGCCAATCTGTTCACGCGCATGGTGTCGCGACGCTAATAAATATATCGTACTGAGCTCAAGCCCGAAAATAGTCGGGGTAATGAAAAATTTTCACCGACGCATCACAAATCGACCAAGACAATCTGCTTCCTTCCTCGACTCTTTCTCTTCAAGGCAAAAGCAACTTTTGCAACTCGTTCACATTAAAAGAACATACAACGTACAATTTCTTAAAAAGAAAACCAGATTCTTCGAAAGATTGCCACGAACTGAGACACGCACCAATAATATATGTATATTCAACTTGATAATTCTCGGTGTCTTAAAGAGAGAAACCAAAGAAAGAACGAAGACAATTCAATTTGACGAGTAAGATGGAGAGTTTCTTGTTTCAAGAAATGAACGAGCGTTTTTGATTTAAGATTAGTTAGCACGCACGCACGGCTTCCACATGCCACGTAAAAACACGTTAGATCCGACACGACTCCGGTCGACTGCTCGTGTTTGCTAGCCAGGGCATAGCACCTCCCGTAGGAGCCGAGCGAGGAGTCAACCCGCTCCAGGAATAGAAACACCGAACCCGAAATGTTCGAGCGTTGGAGGCCCGACGTCAAAACGCACCGCGACGCAACAGAGAAAGATGTTCGATATTGGACAAACCCGCGAAAACTTAAGCGGATACCTTTTAGCCTTTCATGCCGTGTATGCCAATGTAACTTATACGATGTAACGTTTATCCAAATGATAATAATCGGTTTGAATAAATGCGCGAATACGTTTCAACGGACAAGTCGATAGATGCAATACAATATGGTGAATATTAGGCGTAGGAAAAAAAAATTCAGTGCTTCTGATCTCATAGTTTGCCAACTTATCATCTATATTATAATTACTCATGTAGCTATTGTATATGCATATATATATATATATATATATATATCCATATATGGTTATCATACGCTAATCAGGTAGCGTGATAGCTATTAGATATAGGAAAGAATTTCGTATTTTTAGTTTCATAACCCAGAATTTATATGGGTGGTAGTATAGTTATTCGTGCATTATATGTGGTATATTATAGATATTATATAGTATATCGAATATACCAAACGGTTAATCAGACAGCGAAACCTGAGAACCGTTAGTTATAGGAAAAATTTCTGCGCTCTTCGATTTATAGCAAAATATTTATATTCCATAATATAACTAACGGTATACATGTACAATATAATTTATTGCATCACATAATTAGAGCGGTAGAGTCCATGTAGATAGAGAAAAATCATAATAAAATTACGTATCGAACAACTACGTATTTTAATAATCCTTAGTAATACAAAAATGCATTAAGATATTAAACACACAAACACGGGATCAACAATATTATTAAGAGAAGTCAAATTAATATACAATCTTAATTACTGATAAAAATGTTACTAGTTCGTTAGACACATAGCATACTACAGGCAATCGACAAGCATATGTAATTCTGTACACTTGATTTTGTAATCCATAGTACAATTATCTAAACATAAACATAGTGTCTGTAACATATTAGAGGATTCGGTGCGGACCATATTTATAATGCTTGAAAATATATGAAATCTATCTTTTTAAGTCCTATAACGTTATGGAAGAAACATAATAATAAGTGAAACATTTCACGATGCAATTAGTTGAATTTACAAGTAATTATTTATACGCCCATTATTTATAATTGTAAAGAGAGAGATAGTTGACCTGTTACCCATTACAGTAGAGTAAGGCAACGATCACTTTTCCATTTTCCCATTTTTCTATTTTTCCATTATTCAATTTCATTTATTCAAAGAAACGCCAAGATAATTGTTGGATTGGCGAATCAAGATCGAACACGGAAAAGCCCGCGACCAACTATGTAGCGATTGAAATTAAAAAGACCCATGGTTGGCAAGTGGTCACCCAACATGCAGGTTTGCTTGACGTTGATAAAGTGTGGATCGCTGTGTGCGTGTTGTCGCGCGAATGCGTTTGTTTTTCGTTAACAGCGGCAAACGAACGACGAACGGGCGGCGAACGGGTGGCGAACTGGCGGTGAACGGGCGGCAAAAGGGCGGCAAACGGGCGACAAACGAACGACAAACGAGCGACGAAAGGATGAGAGAGAGAGAGAGAGAGAGAGAGAGAGAGAGAGAGAGAGAGAGAGAGTTCAGTTCTTTGTTACGAGTCGAGAAAGGAGGATGCGGACGGGGCGCATCCGTTTATTAAATCAACATCAATCAGTTTATTAAAGTGACGATTTCTATTTAAACGACTGTTCCTTTATCCCGTGTCCTACGTATAATTATTTTAGATTCATGGAATTATTGTTATAAATGACAAATATCGACATAATTATTACAAACCAATGATTAATATAGTCTTTCTAGTCTGTATGAGCTCGCAAGCGCGATAGGAAACTTGAAAGAACGACTAACGAAACTTGAAGAGAAATTAACAACGAGACAAAATAAAAAGTTGAAGCGAATTATTTAACGACAGGAAAACGCGGGGAAAGGAACAATTTGTTCTTACAAGACAGGATAACTCGCTCTCTTTGCCCAACGTTACGAGCGATTTTTAATGCACTGAATTCGCAAGGATCATCTCCGCTTTCGTTTTATCAGCTACCTTGTTCTTCGGGCAAGGGTGGGGGAACGTTTACTTCGACAACGCTCTCGTCCCTCAGTCGCGATCGCGTTGGCCACGTAAATTCCTTGTACATATTTTGTTTGACTCCGCTGGCTGAAAATAACGTAGTCGCTAACACGTGCGGGTTGGTTGCTCCTTATCCAGGTACAGTTTTTGTATGATTCGGATATCGATGGAGGAGACGGCGGCTTATTTACGAACGATAGAAACTTATTTTCCTATGCCTATTCAATAAGTAAATGTGATTTAAAATATATAGTGGTATTTGATCTTATTTTAATCGGTACAGTTTCACAAATATATATTAGCGAAAGTTTAATTTTAAAAGAGTAAAGTACAAATAAATTTCACTATTACATTGGTATTGCTTCATTATTGTCTCATCTATATTCGAATCTGGATCAGATCATATTATTCGGTCATCCAGTTTTTGCATGTTTCAAAGGGAAACTGTACTACATCACTGTTGATCTCAAATGATTTTCAAGCGACGCAAACTATGCCGTTGCCCGCATTTTTCTAGCTTTTTGAAATAAATACATACCTTAATTACATATTATGCTGTTATAACTTATAATAATAATTACCTATTAACCAAATAAATCACAGCCAGGAAATCTGCAACAATTGCAAGTATTTTATGATGCGGTGATCCAAGCTCTGCAATTGGAGAGTAGCATAGAGGTAGAAACGATTCAGTGCACAGAGGCATTGAACACTGACGATGGGATGGTAGATACGTAGGCGAGCGTAGGAAAGGACAACGCGAAAGATGAAGAAAATGAAAGAGGAAGAGGGACTGAGAGTCGAAGCGTATCGCAACATATAAAATATAAAATATAAATGACCGTGACTAGCTGTGACTCTTTTTTGGCTGAGAAATCAAACTCCTTCGTTTTTTATTTGCGACGAATGGAGCTTTTACCGACATGTTTGTTACATGTTTCTGATTGAAATGACACCAAGCGCGATATAATTTACGAGCGTATTTGCTTATTTCATAAATCATAATTAGATACATATCGATAAGTAAGTAGAATTCGAATTATACCGTGTTTGGTCTAACTTTAATCAGGAAAATGTCACAAACATGTAGTCAGTAACAGTTTGATTTTAAGAAAAGTGAAAGATAAAAAGGTTTCACTTTTAAATTGTTACCTGCATACATTATCTCAGCGTTATCTGACACTGGATCATGTTACATGATACTCAACCGTCGAGCTTATCGGTGCGTCAAGGGAAAGGGCCTCCCCCCTGTGATGGGGATGACGACCACGCGATTACCGAGAGGTTCTTTTCCTGCAATTATTATTTGCGGTTGCTTCTCTGTATTCACTTTTATCCTTGTTCGTGCACGAGCGAATAGAATAAAATAAGGAGGTCAGTTTCGATTAGTTTTACTTTCTTCTTGTTGTAATTGTCTTTTACTTGTCACCCATTTTATTCGCTATTTTATTATTTCAACTATTTATTTCAGCGACATGATATTCCGACATATGTTCTGACAAGGTGTATAATATCTCATAACTCGATTGTAATTTAAAAAATTGAAGAAAATTTAAATTTAAAGAAGCAAGTGTCATAGTCGGTATACAAAAACGATAAAAATTATAATCTGCGATTGCTTTAAAGTAAGAACGCACATTGGATTCGTTGTAATATTTAACTTTTACTGTGTAATTTCAGTCATGCATTAATAGTACTTGTACTTAATAGTACTTAATAGTACTAGTCAATAAGCACAATAAAAAAAAAAGCTTAAAATCTAACTTTGTCGAACATATTACTCTTTTCTTATCTTTTCGCTTTAGTTAGTTAGTTAGTTAGTTAGTTAGTTAGTTAGTTAGTTAGTTAGTTAGTTTGTTTGTTTGTTAGTTGCCTATTTCTCTTTTGGAATTTTTTCTTTTCGCTTTTTGTTGAAAGTATATATACATATATAATATGTTACTGATACTTTGATCGTGAGACGTGCACGAACCTGGATGGAAGTGAATACTGGAAAGGAAACCATCGATAACAATTGCAGGAAAAGAATCTACTCTCGGTAATGGAATGGACGTTATCCCCACCATATGGGGGTAATCAGTGGGCGGCAATAATCATATGGAATCTACATGACGCGTCGGTAAGTTTCAGGGCTAAGTTTTAGATATTGCTTAAACGATGTACGTCTGTCAGTACAAATCGAACACTGTTTTGTCTTCGACATTTTTTAAAATTAAATTTTGCTAGCGCATTTACAAGATCTTTCTTGATTAAAATGAGACCAAACACGGTATAATTCGAATTCTATTTACTTATTGATGTGTATTTTAATTGTCATCCATGAAACACGCAAATTATATCATGCTCCGTGTCATTTGAATCAGAAACATGTAACAGACATGTTGATAAAGGTTCTATTCATTACAAATGAAAAATAAAAAGGTTTCATACTTCGGTTAAAAAAGATATCAATTTGTGACGTGCCTTCCTTCGAATATGTCGACATATAATATATGATATGTATGAATAATATATTTATATGTGTAATATACTAAAACTACATGGTAGACAGAGAAGTAAGACGATGACGATGTGACAGCATAAGAAGGGCACCACGTTGACTGGGTATTTGATACGAGATAAATTTATTCCAAAGTACTAGAATAGTTTACTGGACGGAGTGGTCGATCTGAACGTTACAGAGTGGTCGATCTGAACGTTACAGAGTGGTCGATCTGAACTTTACGTAGTTCATGACCGACATCTTGTTCGCGGTCACTTTGCCATCTGACGAGCGCATGATTCACGGTTGCTGCAAACTTTTACGTGATCAGAACTGTGTAAGATATTTTTGTATCTGGAGTCGAACATAACGGTACGTTGATGGCAGATCGAGGTAAATATAACGCGTAGGATAATTCTAATTGTCATATTGATTATACCAATTGGTTATACCGGTTTGTTTTCATTACTATAAATTGGCGGCGAGTACGGATGGATGGCAGCAGGAGAAGTGGACTGTGGCGAATAACGACGAGGAGCAGAACGATTAACGAGAAGAAGAAAAAGAGCGTTTAATCGCTAATAATGAGGAAACGATATAATTTCGTTGGGTGCGAACGTGGAAGAAAAAGTGTGAAACGAAGAAGGGACAGGAAGAAGTAGCGTGCGAATGTGTAAATAAGATGTGTAAATAAAATCGGTTGGGAACGTAAAGCGTTTTGCGTAAAGCAGGTAATGATAAAAGCGTAAAAGTATAGGATGAAAAGACGTGGTATGTAATAAAGATGCGTAAATAAAATAAGCGCGTATCTAATCTTGATGTGCGAAAGGTAATAGAAGGTGGAGAAGAAAAGATAATAGCGACGTTTATTTGGCGTGAGATTTTGTCGAAACATGGGCTAGTTTTGTGAAAATTATAAAATGTGTAAAAAGATCGTAGACGTTAGAGGCTTGAAAGTTGAAAGAAGTAAGAAATGAATAAAAAGAGAGTATAAAGTGATAATAGGTAATACGTAAGGCAATATAATTATCTGTATGGATGGTAGAAGAATGGATTTATTTGGATTTTAAGAGACTAAAGAATAAGTAAAGATACATTTAGGAGATCATGTGTGCATTGTTTATTCGACCATTGAACACGAATTGTGAAATTAAGATTCAAAACAATAGATGACAGATGGAGTAGTTTTGAAAAGTTAATAATATGGTTGCATTAAGAAAGGTGTAATTGTGGAACATACAGTGGAATCGGGCAATCGAATAGAACACCATTACGAAAGGTTAGTAATCGTAATATGGAAATATATTAGTCGGGAAGAATCTTGTTGGAAGTTGGTATCTTGTAATTACACGGATACTGTGTGGAAAGCGATTGACGTTAAATAAATTTCACTTGAAGGAATGAAATGTATGCGACAACGAATGATCGCGTTTTGTCAAGTAGAGTTGCGTTCACAAACTGCCCAAACCCTCCGACTGCATTTGTCGGACACTGTTCCCGGATCACACGTACAGCTACAAGAGCTGTACAAGCGTGATCGTTTATCGGCAACCTCCTAAATGGTTGCACTGCGATCTCTCGCTATTAGTGTTGCCTATTGCTTAAATACGAGTGCGTAGATTTATACTTATTAGCGTTGCGTCTCAAATTTCGGGAATTTTCAGAATTTCCTTTTTTAAATGGTAGGTTAATTGAAACTGCAGATATAACGAAGCACTCTTCGCGTTTGATTTTGAAAATTTTCTGCTTCATATATATTGATAGTAAGTTAGCGTTGCGAAACAAGAACATAACATTTAAACCATTAATTTATGACATTTAAACTATCACTCAACAGCATTTAAACTATTACTTTATAACATTTAAGTTATTAATTTATAACATTTAAGCTATTAATTTATAACACTTAAACTATTCATTTATAGCATTTAAGCCATTAATATATAACAATCAAACCGTTAATTAACAACATTTAAGCCATTACTTATTAATTTGTAATATTTAAGCCATTACATAATAACAGTTATACCATTAATTTATAACAATCAAATAATTAATTAACAACTTTTAAACCATTAATTTATAAGAATCCAACCAATAATTAACAACATTTAAGAAACTATATAATAACAATTAAACTATTAATTTTTAACAATGGGAACATTAATTAACAACATTTAAAACATTAATTTATAACAATCAAACCATTCTTCAAGGAATCAATAAGTCTCTCGCTAATAGCCTAACAGATCGTTTGATAGATCTAACGAAGAAATACCTAACGATTACCTAGCGATTACAGCCAATTAGTTCGTATTATTGACTACATAATTAATAACTGTATCACGTACATCGATGCAGGCGGTATCGAAGAAAAAAAGCCATTTTATGTTACAACTATAACGAGTAAATTTACTTGTTTAACTTTAGAGGAATTAAAAAGGTTACCTGACTTTTAAGTAAGCATTAAATAAGAATTTTAAATATCGGACACAGTGATGTAGGTGTTATTCAAGAAAAAAGAACATTTTCTTTTGTAATTAGCACGAGTAAATGAACCAATATCGATAATATAATATAATGTTTAATATGAATTTTATCTGTCTGATTATTTAATACCTTAACTTATTTCACAGTAACGTCATCGACTGCCGTTAGGCTTTGTTTCTTTTTCTGTTCAAACTAACTAACTAACTAACTAACTGATAGTCGAAAACTAGTATCAAAGAAGTGTGAATATAGTTCTAGCTTGTAAGAACTATTAAAACGATAAAAATGGATGTCGTATTAAATCGTTGAAGGTGTCCATTTACGATAAAAATTAAGAAATTGGTCAATGTGATTTTGTTATAATGGAAAAACCGTCTTTTGCTTTGTCAAAAGATCGTTACCCTTTGATTGACATCTCGATACTTTGTGAAGGTATATAGGGAACCCGGAAGTCGCGCGCGAGCTCTTTAGTGCCTGAACTGCCGGAGTGTGAACATCGAAGAAGAACTTAAATATACGGTAAATAAACAAAAAATATTAACAATAACATTGAACTAGTAATTTATAACGTCTAAACCGTTCATTTACAACACTTAAGCTATTAATTTATAACATTTAAGCTATTAATTTCTAACATTTGAGCTATTAATTTACGACATTTAAGCTATTAATTTATAACATTTAAGCTATTAATTTACAATATTTAAGCTATTAATTTACAATATTTAAGCTATTAATTTACAACATTTACACTGTTATTTTATACATTTAAGCCATTAATTTCTAACATTTAAACTATTAATTTATAACACGTAAGCCATTAATTTATAACATTTAAGCTATTAATTTATAACATTTAAGCTATTAATTTACGACATTTAAACTGTTATTTTATGCATTTAAGCTATTAATTTACAACATTTAAACTATTAATTTATAGCATTTAAACTGTTATTTTATACATGTAAACCATTAATTTCTAACATTTAAACTATTAATTTATATCATCTAAGCCATTAATTTATAACATTTAAGCCATTAATCTAAAACAATTACTCCATGAATTCTTAACAATTATACCAATAACTAATTATAACTATATCCTCCCATTAATTTAAAGTAATTATGCTCTTAATTTATAACAGTTGTACCATTAATTTTAAACAACTCTACATTCATTGATTTAAATGAATACCGTCAATTCGTTGTGAGTAAATTAATGATTTATTTTGTTTTATTTAATATTTACGAAATCTTTCAAGTCCCTGAAGTGCTATTGTATTTCTATATAGCATTATTATTTAATTTTAAATTCTAAAGTATTTAATTTCTCATTTCACTATTTTATATAAAACCAGTGGTAACGCAGAGTGTACCTATTGAGTGTCTATGGATGAAATGTAATTTTCCATGTCTGCACAAAACCAAGGAAACAACACCGTATTCATCCATACGCACTACAATTGGTATCTTGCATGGTTTCGTTTCTTCGATGATAAGTTCGATATTCAAGTATGATTATGCAGATCCACGTAATACAGCCATTCTAATTAATAAATTTCAATACACGCTACTTCTTTGTTATAAAATAATTTTGCATCTCTGCTTCCAATGCTTAAAAACTGTTTATGTAAATGGGACCCGAGCGTAGTTACCTCCTCGTGGTGGGTCCCGGTAATTGGTATCGTTTTCCAAATAATAATACACCAAGTACTATTTTGAATATTAGTATTATTATTTGAAAAACGATATCAAGCTAAAAACTACTTGAATATAGTCTGGTCTGGATCATCCAAAATAATTTTGGTGATCTAGACTGGACTAAGACCCGCCCGCGGGGGCAACGTTGGACATTGTGGGACATCGTGGGACCCCGTGGGACACCGTGGGATGCGTGCGTTTTAGCTTTAATTAATCATAAGATAGTTAGCTATGTTATGTGCATTGTAAGCTCATTTCGTACAAAGATACTTATCCATCTTGGAACGAAAAATATAAATCTCGTCTCTCTTGATCCCCTCGCTTACCACGTTGGAAAAATTGTTCCCGCGATTTATCGGTTCGCGATCGCTCAGTTCTTTCAAACTGCCGCGTGGCGTACTCGCTCGCGCGTATTCCGGGTACGTGCGGGTCAACGTGCACTGGACAACTCCGTGGATTCGAAGGTCGCCCAAGGACACCTCTTGTCTTGGTGACTACTCGACGACTGCTCGTCGTTTGCCTCGAATCGCGGGCGTTGTCATCACGCTGGTGATACCTGTGAATCTGTTGACGATTGAGTCGCAGTTCTGCAATACTGTCCGATTGGTATTTTGGTACTTGGACAGGGGACCTGCATTTAATGTCCTCCGTAATTCTGTTCGAACTCGCGGGGGTGGACCCCACTGTTCAGTTGGGGCCTTGCCTTTGTAATCCTGTTCAGCGGTCCCTTCCCGGGTTCAACTGTTCAGTTGGAGTGTGTTAAATTGCAGGCCCATTTGCTGGACACTGGTATCATCGGTAAGTGCCATCGACCGTGATAAGATCCAAACGACGTGACAGGAATCGAGCGAAGGTCAATGCTTGCGCTTCCACTGAATCTTTGAGTTATCTGGTGCACGGGGGTACGTCACGTAGGTTTGTTAGTTCTTTTGAGAGATCGCGATTACGTTCGTTCCGGGCGAGCCGCGGTTTTTCTTCATCGTCTGATTGTTGGGGCTCCATTTCCACAGTAGCCCCATTTCTTTGCATTCGTTCCAAGTTAGATAAATGTATCTTTGATACGGAATGATGCCGATAGGGTTGCAAATTATTGTACGATGTTTGTACCGATCGATGTAATCGTGTGAGTGAGATAATGTTGCGTTGTGTGGGAGATAGATATTGCGTCGTGTAAGCTTTGTTTTACGTTTGTAAAGATTCGTGTAACTGCTGCGTAGGAGATAGGTGTTTCGCGGTTAGGCTACGAAATAACTATCTCTTTACGCAGGCCCATGATCGAGTAGAGTCAGAACTCGACATTCTTGCCAATAGGTTGAATGTCGAGACCGATGCATAATGTTAAATAACTCATGGGCGGGTCTCGTGCGTAGTCACCTCCTCGTGGTGAGACCTGGTAATTGGTATCGTTTACCAAAAATTGATCAGTTGATTAATCTTTGGAAAACGATGCCAAGCTAAGAACTACGCACCAGTCCAGTTTGGGTCACCAAAAGCCGCGAAAAGAATTTTGGATGATCTAGACTGGACTGCAACGTGGGACGCCGTTGGACACCGTTGGACCCCGCGGGACACGTTTGGACACCGCTGGACCCCGCGGGACACGTTTGGACACCGCTGGACCCCGCGGGACACTGTTGGACCACGCGGGACACCGTTGGACCCCGCGGGACACCGTTGGACCCCGCGGGACACCGTTGGACCCCGCGGGACGCCGTTGGACCCCGCGGGACACCGTTGGACTGCGTGGGACGCCGTTGGACACCGTTGGACGCCGTGGGACACCGTGAGACAACGTTGGACACCGTGGGATGCGTGCGGTTTTACCTTTATTATTCAGATAAATACATATGTTAAGTGTATTGTAAGCCCATTCTGTACATCGATACTTTTCTGACTTGGAACGAAATATAAAAATCTATTCTTCTTTTCCACTGAATCTTGACTATAATTTCATTTAATTATTTTATACATTTGTTTTAATTTCTAGTAATTTTTCGTGTAACTTATTTGTCGGTAGCAGAGATAATATAAAAGTAACAGGAAAATTGACATATGGATGCAAAGACTATTAACGATCAATCCGATAAATATATTTTAACTAAGACAGTTTTGTATGAATAATTCTGTTGTCTTTTTATTCGAATATGGATAACGTTTGATATACAATTTATGTTTATTTTAAAGTATGTTTGATACATATTTCATAATAGATAATTTCTTAATTATTTGGAATACTAAAACGAACATAAAGATTATTAAATAAATTATTGTTCTATTTCCGATGTATGAAATCATTCTCTTATTTCAAACAAATTTTTGACTAATTATCTTATTGTTTCAAATTGAGTTATATCACAACAATTCACTTATCGAATTCAATTTTTTTTGCTACAATATGTGAATTTGCTACAGTTAACGTCATAAACTTGCACCCTAACAACAGTTAGATTCAAATACCTCGAAGCAAGGTTTCGCGCGCGTTTGTGCAGTATTCTTTAAGTATATTTAGTGGTGAACTTTTGAATTCTTGCAAATATTTTCCAATATTTATAACACGCGACTATAGTGTATTAGTGTAATGTATATTTCGTATTCTAATAACGAAAATTCACAGTATATATTCTAATTACGAACAATATAATTCTTGCAAACGATTGCACTGCATTCACAGTATTCGTAAGGATTTGTTGGCTATCGAGAAATATCTCACAATTTTCAACTAAATAATATTTTTCAAACTTATTTCAATTTCTTAATAATAATTTTTGAGTGTAAAAAAGTAGCAGTATTTTCTAAGTAAACGTCCGATAGGAAAAAGAAGAAAATTGTCGAAACGATGTTTCGCTTCTTTTCCAACCCTACCCTCACCACCGCCCTTAAACAGCTTTATTTTCAGGAAATATTTGTGACCGCGCGCAATGCGGTTGTAGAGTCAGTGTTTGTTACGCGATAGTTTCTTTTCAATATTTTAAAATCACGATAGTTTTGATTAAATTCGATCGAATAATCACACGCGAAAGTAATAAAATTTTATCAATCAAATTTGTACGCGATATTAGAGTTCTTGTTCGCCGATTATAATTTACGCGGTCGTGGTAACGTAGTCTTTTCTTTTTCTTTTTTATACATTTATTTTTTTGAATATTCGTTTTCGGTATTAGAGTCAGTGCCACCCTCAAGAGGATAAAGCCTCTCCACGAGCTCAAGAATGTAAGTAGTTTTATATATTGTATTTCAATTTGTTCTATTTATTATATTTTGTTTGAAATATTGTTAATTATAAAATAAAAATTAATGATATTTTAGAAAGCTATAAATGTCCTTTTTAATTGAAATAAAATCTTAAAGTCTTAATATTAAAGTACGATAAAACCGTCTGATACGCATAAAAAATCACTGAATGTTTTGTTTTCAAAACTTTTGTATTAGAGTTCCAATTTACATATTTATTAGACGTTACTATTTATTATTGCTAAAGTTTCAAGTTTGTTATTACGTATTAACGATATTAATGATATCTTATGTTCTGTTATAGGCATATCACTGCTTCAACTTCTTCATCTTCTTTGAGAATGTTTTAACAGTGGCTCAAAGGCCAAGAATGTAAGTATTTTTACATATCGTACTTCTATTATATCTATTCGGTATACTTTTCTTTGATCACTATCAATTAAAAAATTCAATTTGATTGAAAATTTGGGAGGTTAGTGTTTTCTGTGGTTATTCTTTTATTAAAATAAAATAAGTGTTAAAGTCTTAATACCGAATTATGAAACAAATAATTAACATATTTAAGAAATCATTAGATTCTTAATCTTTAGATTTTGAACTTTCATATTAGAGTTTCAGTTTTTATACTAATCAAAGTTTATTAGAATTTCAATCTTTATTATTACTAAAATTAAGAAACCTTCATTTTTCATTATCTCCAACTTTTCAAATAGTCAGCAATCACTCATCATGTTTTCTTTTGTAACAGATTTTTCGCAACCCCCGTTGCTACCATTGGCCATTCAACGATTCCTGCCTGATGTTAGTCTCCCTGATGATATTCGCTGGGATACCACAGCATCCAGGGTAACGTCCTCTGTTCCTTCGCATCGAACGGTGAGTCGCATGCATTTCTGTTCCTCCGGTCACTCAATCATGTCGTAGGATGAAAGGTCCGAATCGGCACGGGTGACCGGTTGTATTACGTAGAATTTCTTGCGAGCATAGTGACCGCGGGTATTTTTTATACCCGCGAGTAGTAACATTCTTTTTTCAAATTTATTAGTTTAGGATAGGTCTTCTTGCATATCGCGATTATAATAATTAGTTTTTTAATAGTTAGGTTAAACATATACATTTCCGAATATATTCGTGTTATTTATAAATATGCGGGTTAATATTCCGTATGAATATTTGCAAATGGCAAATATCTACACGAATATACCTGTATGACATATAAATATACTTGATTTTTAGCAATGAATTGATCGTGACAATATTAAGTCACGTTTATCAGGTAAGTCAATATTAAGCAAAATTCATCTTTTTCCGTACAAAAATGTGTGAAATTTTACGTGCAAGAAGACACTTCGCGACAGGCAGATGTTTTAATCAAAGCAATAATTTTGAACACTGCTTCTGCATTTTCGAGTATGTGCTTTGATAAAGAGATCGCCTGAGATTATTTCTTTCTTAGTAATATATTTAGAGTCAACTGTTCCATTTGATCGAATCTTAATCTTTTTTCAATTAACGCTACCTCTTTTGCGATATTAAAATTTTGTTCTTATTTATGAAATTAATAAAGTAGAGTTATTACAATATGAATCGAAGTAATGAAATATAAAATCAAAGAAAGTTAGTCCGTTAAATAAAAATTGGACAAACTAATCATCTTTTTAGATCAGGATTTTCAGGTTTAACCCTTTCTGTGCCCACTGTCAGGATCTCATTCACGTGCCCAGGTGCTACTTGAATGGGAGAAAGACATTGGGCACGATGATCTAGAATTAAGTAATGTAATAATTTCTCAGCGACTGACGATTCGTTAGTGTATCGTGCACGACGTAATTTCCACATTGTGTATGTGTGTTATTAGGCCGTGGAATTGCGTCGCTTTTTTTCATTCGTTAAAACTTCAAATATTAAAAATATCGAGACATATATCGATTCAATTTACGTCTCGATACAATCACATTTTGTGATAATATCATCCACGCGATTAAGTGTATATGCACTCATAATATTGCTATCAATTGCAAATATAATTCCAAGTTTACTTATATTCATTTAAAAAATATAATTTCTGTAGACGTGTCTTATCACGTTGTACGCAATGATCACTAGCCTTCGTCAGTCGATTTCAGGAAAAAGGTACGTACCCTTAGAGTGTGCATGTTTGTTAAGCTCGGGTGTCGGAGGCGTCCCGGGACGTCCTCTCTAGTGTAGGACCTTTGCACCCGGGCGTTTGCGTGAGAACCGTGGAGCGAGTGTGTTGGTGTGCCTGTTTTGCCATTTTTAAATATAGCGCTAGGTAGGATAGGTAGTATACTTTCTGGTGTGTCTGTTAATTATAAGTAGGTAGGGCCGGGCAGGTTGGCACAGTCTCTGGTCGGGTAGGCACATTTTCGTGTGACCAACCTGTTTCTGGAAATTGATTTGAAAAATCGACGGTGAAACTGGCACGAGTAGAGCATGCTCTCGTCTCTGGTTTTTCCTCTCGATTTTTTGAATTTCGCGGTCGCGGTCGCGAGTGGGCTCGAAACGAACGTTTATCGCTCGAGCACGCACGTGCGAGTGAGCAACGATCACCGCTGTGATCGTTGGTCAGTCCATGCGCACTTCAATCAGCTTCCGCGGTTTATATTTTTATTTTATAAGTTTTTTTTTTTTTTTTGTTTGCGATTTAGAAGACTCGAGCTTAGATTTAAGTTTCAGCGGGCATTGCGCCCGAAGAAAGAAGAGGCTATAAGTCGAAGAGGCCCGACAAACTGTCACTCAAGAGGGCAACTACTAATGGCTCACCATCTTCTGGGTCATCCAGAGCATGGGAAGTCATTATTGTTACTACTTTGTCACTATGCTCGCTTTTAGTATTTGTAGTAGTAGTAGTAGTAGTAGTAGTAGTCTTTGCTTTTTTGACCGATGTATATATTGGTCCATCGTCCCATTGAGCCAATCGCGATTTTTCGTATTAGTGTTGCGACAAATTAATCACGGATTGTATTAGAGTTGCGAAATAACATCGCGGCTTTGCATTAGTGTGGCGAGAAAATGATTACGGTTTGAATTAGAGTTGCGATAAAATGATAATCGCGTTTGCTTTAGAGTTGTGAATCGTCTTTTGCAAATTTTATTATGAATTTTTAGAATTTTTTATAGAACTATACGTATCAGAATTTACCCTTTTTTCTGTTGTTTAAAATTACATTGTAAAAGTGTTTAATTAATTTTATAGTATTGCAAGTTTCAGTATCAGAATATTTGAAGTAGCTTTTTCATATAGTAAAGAATAATTTTCATTAAATTCTCTTTAAGAGTTAGCGTTGCGATATTGTTCCATCGCGAGTTCTACTAATTTTTCCTGTTAGCGTTGCGATAATGAATGATCGCGTTTTCTTAAGTAGAGTTGCGTTTATAAAATGCCCAAACCCTCCGACTGCATTTGTCGGACACTGTTTCTGGCTCACACGATACAGCTGGAAGAGCTGTGCAAGTGTGATCGTTCATCGGCAACCTCCTAAATGGTTGCACTGCGATATGTCAGCCCTCCACTCGTGATTTTTCTTATTAGTGTTGCGATAAATTAATTACGGGTTGTATTAGAGTTGCGATAAAATGATAATCGCGTTTGCTTTAGAGTTGCGAATTACGATATCGCGATTGCCTTTTGCAATTTTTAGAATTTTTCCTGTTTTGCATTGTTTAAAATTAGATTATAAAAGTGTTTAATTAATTTTATAGTATTGCAAGTAGCAATACCAGAATATTTAAAGTTGCTTTTTCATATAGTGAATAATAATTTTCATTAAATTCACTTTAAGAGTTAGCGTTGCGATGTTGTTCCATCGCGAGTTCTACTTATTTTTCCCTTTAGCGTTGCGACAACGAATGATCGCGTTTTGTTAAGTAGAGTTGCGTTTACAGAATGCCCAAACCTTCCGACTGTATTTGTCGGACACTGTTCCTGGATCACACGATACAGCTGCAAGAGCTGTGCAAGTGTGGTCGTTCATCAGCAACCTCCTAAATGGTTGCACTACGATCTCTCGCTATTAGTGTTGCGTATTGTTTAAATACGAGTGCGTAGATTTAAATTTATTAGCGTTGCGTCTCAAGTTTCGGGAATTTTTAGACTTTTCTTTTTTTTTTTTTTTTTTTTAATGATAGATTAATTGATATTGCAGATATAACAAAGCACTCTTCGCGTTTGATTTTGAGAATTTTTTGCTTCATAAATATTAGTAGTAAATTAGCGTTGCGAAACAAGAATATTCAGTTCCACTCTCGGCGCGTTGATCGGGTTTATATAGAGTGGAAGACGATCGAATTTTAGTAGCCCTTCTGGCTACTGCTTTGTTTCTTTTTCAGCGTCCCTTATTAATGCACCTCTTATTACTACGTTTATTACTGAAAATACTGCTATAAGACATATTCCTTTGTTACCATGACTGCTAAAATACAAAACTTTACTACGAATGTATAATTTATATTTACATGTATATATTTACATTATTACATTACATACATTTATTACATGTATATATATGTCATATTGTTTACATGTATGAAATTGTGAGCGATTTCATGCGTAAAAAAGTATTATAATGAAATATCTTAATGTTGCTATGAAGGCTTGAAATATTTTTTAAAATTTAATTCATTGCGATTGGAATTAATGCTGGTGATTGTTCGTTCTTAGAACCATAACTTTTAGAATGTTTTCGACCGCGATATTTTTAATCTTTTAAGAGTAATGTAGAATTTTATAAATATTCGAATTTCATTTGTGTTACGCCACGAGGCTCAGTAGATATCATATTTCCAACCGTCGCTCGCGGTCCTCCAGCGTCGCAGATATATCCTCTTATCTGTCCGACGAAAAACATATATTGTATCGACGAGCGCATAGTTGTCACCAGGCAGCGAGTTCTGGAACCGTCGATTTCGGACCGTTATTTTAACAAAGAAGTCGGCCTGCGTGATCATTATGCGCTCTTCGATATAATCTACGTTTTTCGTCGGGATGATAAGAGGATATATCAGCGACGCTGGAGGACCGCGAGCGACGGTTGGAAATATGATCTCTACTGAACCTCGTGGCGTAACAATTTGCACGAAACAAAAGTTCATTCGCGATAATCGTCTCGTTTGAAACAAAAATTCTGAACAAAATTATTTATGTGCATCTCTTTCGGTACATTATGTTGCAAGTCATTATGTTGTTGTAGGAAATAACAGATACTGTTAAAAGTTAAAAGACGAAGCAAGTGATTTTCTAATAAGCGGGTTTTCTCTCATCTTAGTTATTTTAAATGAAATTCTTAATTTTTAATTCAGTTTAAATTCTATTACTTAAAATTCTTGTTTTCAACGTAACCCTAGTTTCGATTAAAAAGATACAAATGATTCTCTATATTCGCTAAAATTTAATCAATAGTAATGTGATCTATAATTGATCATTAGTACTAGTTTATTTTTCATGTATAAAATGTTCTCGTTTTAAAGATGCCTGTTTCTTTCATATACTAAATCCAGTAAATATGTTTGTTTCAAATTTATCAATTTACAGAAAATACATTTCAGTTACATATTTGAAAATTTCATAGCATATTAAATATGTATGCTAGATACCCAAATGATTTTTCTTTCATTGCCTGATTGTTCAGGTTTCTTCCTGTTTTCCCATTTTTAAAAGAAACATTTTGCGATCACGTTGGAGTAATATAACTTCTCGATATTTTCATAAGTTTAGTACAACGAGTCGTATGTATCTTTTGCAAGACTTTAAATTGTATATGCAGCGTCAATAGTTTCATTTTCCTTCTCTCGTTCCAAGTTAGACAAATGTATCTTTGATATAGAATGTTACCAGTACGATTGCGAATTATTGTACAATTTTGTATTGCTCAATGTAATCTCTTTCGCAGATTAATCAGATGATTAATTTTTGGAAAACAATTATATCGATCAGTACAAACATTGTACAATAATTCGATACCAAGCTAAGAACCATGCTAATACAGTCCAGTTTAGATCAAGAAAAAATACGAAGAGAATTTTGGATAATCTAAACTGGACTGCAACGTGGGACACTGATGGACACCTTGGGACGCCGTGGGACGCCGTGGGACGCCGTGGGACGCCGTGGGACGCCGTGGGACGCCGTGGGACGCCGTGGGACGCCGTGGGACGCCGTGGGACGCCGTGGGACGCCGTTGGACGCCGTTGGTGCAGTGTGGATATCCAAAAGCCGCCAAAAGAATTTTGGATGACCTACACTGGACTGCAACGTGGGACACCGTTGGCCCATCGTGGATCTCCAAAAGCCGCCAAAAGAATTTTGGATGATCTACACTGGACTGTAGCGTGGAACACCGTGGGAGGCCGTGGAACGACGTGGGACGCCGTGGAACGACGTGGGAGGCCGTGGAACGACGTGGGAGGCCGTGGAACGACGTGGGAGGCCGTGGAACGACGTGGGACGCTGTGTTACGCCGTGTTACGCCGTGGGACGCTGTGTTACGCCGTGTTACGCCGTGGGACGCTGTGTTGCGCCGTGGGACGCTGTGTTGCGCCGTGGGACGCTGTGTTGCGCCGTGGGACGCTGTGTTGCGCCGTGGGACGCTGTGTTGCGCCGTGGGACGCTGTGTTGCGCCGTGGGACGCTGTGTTGCGCCGTGGGACGCTGTGTTGCGCCGTGGGACGCTGTGTTACGCCGTTGGACACCGTTGGACACCGTTGGACACCGTTGGACACCGTTGGACACCGTTGGACACCGTTGGACGCCGTTGGATACCGTTGGTCCAGTGTGAATATCCAAAAGCCGCCAAAAGAATTTTGGATGACCTACACTGGACTGCAACGTGGGACGTCGTGGGACGTCGTGGGACACCGTGGGACGCCGTGGGACGCCGTGGGACGCCGTGGTACGACGTGGGACATCGTGGGACGACGTGGGACATCGTGGGACGACGTGGGACACCGTGGGACGACGTGGGACGACGTGGGACACCGTGGGACGACGTGGGACACCGTGGGACAACCTGGGATGCGTGCGTTTTAGCCCTAATTAGTCATAAGGTAGATACCTATGTTATGTATTGTAATGCATTGTAAGCTCATTCTATAGAACGATACTTGTCTATCTTGGAATCCATTCATCGAGTTTTATCTTTGAAAAAATAAAATCTTTTCTCTCTTCATCACCTCGCTTACCACATTAGAAAAATTGTTCCCGCGATTTATCGTTTCACGATCGCTCAGTTCTTTCAAACTGCCGCGTGGCGTACTCGCTCGCGCGTATTCCGGGTACGTGCGGGTCAACGTGCACTGGACAACTCCGTGGATTCGAAGGTCGCCCAAGGACACCTCTTGTCTTGGTGACTACTCGACGACTGCTCGTCGTTTGCCTCGAATCGCGGGCGTTGTCATCACGCTGGTGATACCTGTGAATCTGTTGACGATTGAGTCGCAGTTCTGCAATACTGTCCGATTGGTATTTTGGTACTTGGACAGGGGACCTGCATTTAATGTCCTCCGTAATTCTGTTCGAACTCGCGGGGGTGGACCCCACTGTTCAGTTGGGGCCTTGCCTTTGTAATCCTGTTCAGCGGTCCCTTCCCGGGTTCAACTGTTCAGTTGGAGTGTGTTAAATTGCAGGCCCATTTGCTGGACACTGGTATCATCGGTAAGTGCCATCGACCGTGATAAGATCCAAACGACGTGACAGGAATCGAGCGAAGGTCAATGCTTGCGCTGACACTGAATCTTAGGGTTATCTGGTGCACGGGGGTACGTCACGTAGGTTTGTTAGTTCTTTCGAGAGATCGTGCTTACGTTCGTTCCGGGCGAACCGCGCTTTTTCTTTCATCGTCTGATCGTTGAGGCTCCTTTTCCATAGTAGCCTCATGTCTTTTCTTTCGTTCCAAGTTAGACAAATGTATCTATGATACGGAATGATGCCGATAGGGTTGCAAATGATTGTACGATGTTTGTACCGATCGATGTAATCGTTGTGAGTGAGATAATGTTGCGTTGTGTGGGAGATAGATATTGCGTCGTGTAAGCGTTCTTTTACGTTTGTAAAGATTCGTGTAACTGCTGCGTAGGAGATAGGTGTTTCGCGCTTAGGCTACGAAATAACTATCTCTTTACGCAGGCCCATGATCGAGTAGAGTCAGAACTCGACATTCTTGCCAATAGGTTGAATGTCGAGACCGATGCATAATGTTAAATAACTCATGGGCGGGTCTCGTGCGTAGTCACCTCCTCGTGGTGAGACCTGGTAATTGGTATTGTTTTCCAAACATTGATCAGTTGATTAATCTTTGGAAAACGATGCCAAGCTAAGAACTACGCACCAGTCCAGTTTGGGTCACCAAAAGCCGCGAAAAGAATTTTGGATGATCTAGACTGGACTGAAACGTGGGACGCTGTTGGACACCGTTGGACCCCGTGGGACACGGTTGGACACCATTGGAGAACGTTGAACAGGGTTGGAAAACTTTGTACAGAGTTGGAATACGTTCTACAGAGTTGGAATGCTCCGTACAGAGTTGGAATACTTTCTACAGAGTTGGAATTCTTTCTACAGAGTTGAAATGCTTTCTACAGAGTTGGAATGCTTTCTACAGAGTTGGAATGCTTTCGACAGGGTTGGAATGCTTTCTACAGGCTTGGAATGCTTTCGACAGAGTTGAAATGCTTTCGACAGGGTTGGAATGCTTTCTACAGGCTTGGAATGCTTTCGACAGAGTTGGAATGCCTTTGTACAGGGTTGGCATGCTTTCTACAGGGTTGGCATGCTTTCTACAGGGTTGGAATGCTTTCGACAGATTTGGAAGACCTTTGTACAGAGTGTGAATGCATTCTACAGGGTTGGAATGCTTTCGACAGGGTTGGAATGCTTTCGACAGGGTTGGAATGCTTTCTACAGGGTTGGAATGCATTCTACAGGGTTGGAATGCTATCGAGAGAGTTGGAAGTGCTTTGCACAGAGTTGGAATGCTTTCTACAGGGTTGGAATGCTTTCTACAGGGTTGGAATACTTTCTACAGGGTTGGAATACTTTCGACAGAGTTGGAATACCTTTGCACAGAGTTGGAATGCATTCGACAGAGTTGGAATGTTTTCGACAGAGTTGGAATGCCTTCGACAGAGTTGGAATGCTTTCGACAGTGTTGAAATGCTTTCTACAGGGTTGGAATACTTTCTACAGGGTTGGAATACTTTCTACAGGGTTGGAATACTTTCTACAGGGTTGGAATACTTTCGACAGAGTTGGAATACCTTTATACAGAGTTAGAATGTTATGTACAGGGTTGGAATACTTTCTACAGGGTGGGAATGCTTTCTAAACTGTTGGAATGCTTTGTACAGAGTTGGAATACCTCTATACAGAGTTAGAATGTTATGTACAGGGTTGGAATGCTTTCGACAGGGTTGGAATGCTTTCGACAGGGTTGGAATGCTTTCGACAGGGTTGGAATGCTTTCTACAGGGTTGGAATACTTTCTACAGGGTTGGAATGCTTTCGACAGAGTTGGAATTCCTTTGTACAGAGTTGGAAAGTTTACTACAGGGTTGGAATGCTTTCTACAGGGTTGGAATGCTTTCTACAGAGTTGGAATGCTTTCGGCAGAGTTGGAATGCTTTCGGCAGAGTTGGAAAACCATTGTACATGGCTGGAATGCTTTCTACAGGGTTAGAATGTTTCCTACAGGGTTGGAATACTTTCGACAGAGTTGGAATGCTTTCGACAGAGTTGGAATGCTTTCGACAGAGTTGGAATGCTTTCGACAGAGTTGGAATGCTTTCGACAGAGTTGGAATGCTTTCGGCAGAGTTGGAAAACCATTGTACATGGCTGGAATGCTTTCTACAGGGTTAGAATGTTTCCTACAGGGTTGGAATGCTTTCTACAGGGTTGGAATGCATTCTACAGGATTGGAATGCTTTCGAGAGAGTTGGAAGTGCTTTGCACAGAGTTGGAATGCTTTCTACAGGGTTGGAATACTTTCTACAGGGTTGGAATACTTTCGACAGAGTTGGAATACCTTTATACAGAGTTAGAATGTTATGTACAGGGTTGGAATACTTTCTACAGGGTTGGAATGCTTTCTACAGGGTTGGAATGCTTTCTACAGGGTTGGAATACTTTCGACAGAGTTGGAATACCTTTATACAGAGTTAGAATGTTATGTACAGGGTTGGAATACTTTCTACAGGGTTGGAATGCCTTCTACAGTGTTGGAATGCTTTCGACAGAGTTGGAATGCTTTCGACAGTGTTGAAATGCTTTCTACAGGATTGGAATACTTTTTACAGGGTTGGAATACTTTCTACAGGGTTGGAATGCTTTCGACAGAGCTGGAATGCCTTCGACAGAGTTGGAATGCTTTCTACAGAGTTAGAATGCTTTCTACAGGGTTTGAATGATATCGACAGAGTTGGCATACCTTTGTAAAGAGTTAGAATGTTATCTACAGGGTTGGAATGTTTTCGACAGAGTTGGAATGCTTTCGACAGAGTTGGAATACCTTTGCACAGAGTTGGAATGCATTCGACAGAGTTGGAATGCATTTGACAGAGTTGGAATGCTTTCGACAGAGTTGGAATGCTTTCGACAGAGTTGGAATACCTTTATACAGAGTTAGAATGTTATGTACAGGGTTGGAATGCTTTCTACAGGGTTGGAATGCATTCTACAGGATTGGAATGCTTTCGAGAGAGTTGGAAGTGCTTTGCACAGAGTTGGAATGCTTTCTACAGGGTTGGAATACTTTCTACAGGGTTGGAATACTTTCGACAGAGTTGGAATACCTTTATACAGAGTTAGAATGTTATGTACAGGGTTGGAATACTTTCTACAGGGTTGGAATGCTTTCTACAGGGTTGGAATGCTTTCTACAGCGTTGGAATACTTTCTACAGGGTTGGAATACTTTCGACAGAGTTGGAATACCTTTATACAGAGTTAGAATGTTATGTACAGGGTTGGAATACTTTCTACAGGGTTGGAATGTTATGCACAGAGTTGGAATGCATTCGACAGAGTTGGAATGCATTCGACAGAGTTGGAATGCTTTCGACAGAGTTGGAATGCTTTCGACAGTGTTGAAATGCTTTCTACAGCGTTGGAATACTTTCTACAGGGTTGGAATACTTTCGACAGAGTTGGAATGCTTTCGACAGAGTTGGAATGCTTGCGACAGAGTTGGAATGCTTTCGGCAGAGTTGGAAAACCATTGTACATGGCTGGAATGCTTTCTACAGGGTTAGAATGTTTTCTACAGGGTTGGAATGCTTTCGACAGAGTTGGAATGCTTTCGACAGAGTTGGAATGCTTTCGACAGAGTTGGAATGCTTTCGGCAGAGTTGGAAAACCATTGTACATGGCTGGAATGCTTTCTAAAGGGTTAGAATGTTTCCTACAGGGTTGGAATGCTTTCTACAGGGTTGGAATGCATTCTACAGGATTGGAATACTTTTTACAGGGTTGGAATACTTTCTACAGAGTTGGAATGCTTTCTACAGAGTTAGAATGCTTTCTACAGGGTTGGAATGCTTTCTAAACTGTTGGAATGCTTTGTACAGAGTTGGAATACCTCTATACAGAGTTAGAATGTTATGTACAGGGTTGGAATGCTTTCGACAGGGTTGGAATGCTTTCGACAGGGTTGGAATGCTTTCGACAGGGTTGGAATGCTTTCTACAGGGTTGGAATGCATTCTACAGGGTTGGAATGCTTTCTACAGGGTTGGAATGCTTTCGACAGAGTTGGAATTCCTTTGTACAGAGTTGGAATGTTTACTACAGGGTTGGAATGCTTTCTACAGGGTTGGAATGCTTTCTACAGGGTTGGAATGCTTTCGACAGTGTTGAAATGCTTTCTACAGGGTTGGAATACTTTCTACAGGGTTGGAATGCTTTCTAAACTGTTGGAATGCGTTGTACAGAGTTGGAATGCTTTGTACAGAGTTGGAATGCTTTCTACAGAGTTAGAATGCTTTCTACAGGGTTTGAATGCTTTCTACAGGGTTTGAATGCTTTCGACAGAGTTGGAATGCTTTCGACAGAGTTGGAATGCTTTCGACAGAGTTGGAATGCTTTCGACAGAGTTGGAATGCTTTCGGCAGTGTTGGAAAACCATTGTACATGGCTGGAATGCTTTCTACAGGGTTAGAATGTTTCCTACAGGTTTGGAATACTTTCTACGGGGTTGGAATGCTTTCGACAGAGTTGGAATGCTTTCGACAGTGTTGAAATGCTTTCTACAGGGTTGGAATGCTTTCTACAGGGTTGGAATGCTTTCTACAGGGTTGGAATGCTTTCTACAGGGTTGGAATACCTTTCTACAGGGTTTGAATGCTTTCGACAGAGTTGGATTGCTTTCGACAGAGGTGGAATGCTTTCGACAGAGTTGGAATGCTTTCGGCAGAGTTGGAAAACCATTGTACATGGCTGGAATGCTTTCTACAGGGTTGGAATGTTTTCTACAGGGTTGGAGTGCTTTCTACAGGGTTGGAATGCATTCTACAGGGTTGGAATGCTATCGAGAGAGTTGGAAGTGCTTTGCACAGAGTTGGAATGCTTTCTACAGGGTTGGAATGCTTTCTACAGGGTTGGAATACTTTCTACAGGGTTGGAATACTTTCGACAGAGTTGGAATACCTTTGCACAGTGTTGGAATGCATTCGACAGAGTTGGAATGTTTTCGACAGAGTTGGAATGCCTTCGACAGAGTTGGAATGCTTTCGACAGTGTTGAAATGCTTTCTACAGGGTTGGAATACTTTCTACAGGGTTGGAATACTTTCTACAGGGTTGGAATACTTTCTACAGGGTTGGAATACTTTCTACAGGGTTGGAATACGTTCTACAGGGTTGGAATACTTTCGACAGAGTTGGAATGCTTTCGACAGAGTTGGAATGCTTTCGACAGAGTTGGAATGCTTTCGGCAGAGTTGGAAAACCATTGTACATGGCTGGAATGCTTTCTACAGGGTTAGAATGTTTTCTACAGGGTTGGTATGCTTTCTACAGGGTTGGAATGCTTTCTACAGGGTTGGAATGCATTCTACAGGATTGGAATGCTTTCGAGAGAGTTGGAAGTGCTTTGCACAGAGTTGGAATGCTTTCTACAGGGTTGGAATACTTTCTACAGGGTTGGAATACTTTCGACAGAGTTGGAATACCTTTATACAGAGTTAGAATGTTATGTACAGGGTTGGAATACTTTCTACAGGGTTGGAATGCTTTCTACAGGGTTGGAATGCTTTCTACAGGGTTGGAATACTTTCGACAGAGTTGGAATACCTTTATACAGAGTTAGAATGTTATGTACAGGGTTGGAATACTTTCTACAGGGTTGGAATGCCTTCTACAGTGTTGGAATGCTTTCGACAGAGTTGGAATGCTTTCGACAGTGTTGAAATGCTTTCTACAGGATTGGAATACTTTTTACAGGGTTGGAATACTTTCTACAGGGTTGGAATGCTTTCGACAGAGCTGGAATGCCTTCGACAGAGTTGGAATGCTTTCTACAGAGTTAGAATGCTTTCTACAGGGTTTGAATGATATCGACAGAGTTGGCATACCTTTGTAAAGAGTTAGAATGTTATCTACAGGGTTGGAATGTTTTCGACAGAGTTGGAATGCTTTCGACAGAGTTGGAATACCTTTGCACAGAGTTGGAATGCATTCGACAGAGTTGGAATGCATTCGACAGAGTTGGAATGCTTTCGACAGAGTTGGAATGCTTTCGACAGAGTTGGAATACCTTTATACAGAGTTAGAATGTTATGTACAGGGTTGGAATGCTTTCTACAGGGTTGGAATGCATTCTACAGGATTGGAATGCTTTCGAGAGAGTTGGAAGTGCTTTGCACAGAGTTGGAATGCTTTCTACAGGGTTGGAATACTTTCTACAGGGTTGGAATACTTTCGACAGAGTTGGAATACCTTTATACAGAGTTAGAATGTTATGTACAGGGTTGGAATACTTTCTACAGGGTTGGAATGCTTTCTACAGGGTTGGAATGCTTTCTACAGCGTTGGAATACTTTCTACAGGGTTGGAATACTTTCGACAGAGTTGGAATACCTTTATACAGAGTTAGAATGTTATGTACAGGGTTGGAATACTTTCTACAGGGTTGGAATGTTATGCACAGAGTTGGAATGCATTCGACAGAGTTGGAATGCATTCGACAGAGTTGGAATGCTTTCGACAGAGTTGGAATGCTTTCGACAGTGTTGAAATGCTTTCTACAGCGTTGGAATACTTTCTACAGGGTTGGAATACTTTCGACAGAGTTGGAATGCTTTCGACAGAGTTGGAATGCTTGCGACAGAGTTGGAATGCTTTCGGCAGAGTTGGAAAACCATTGTACATGGCTGGAATGCTTTCTACAGGGTTAGAATGTTTTCTACAGGGTTGGAATGCTTTCGACAGAGTTGGAATGCTTTCGACAGAGTTGGAATGCTTTCGACAGAGTTGGAATGCTTTCGGCAGAGTTGGAAAACCATTGTACATGGCTGGAATGCTTTCTAAAGGGTTAGAATGTTTCCTACAGGGTTGGAATGCTTTCTACAGGGTTGGAATGCATTCTACAGGATTGGAATACTTTTTACAGGGTTGGAATACTTTCTACAGAGTTGGAATGCTTTCTACAGAGTTAGAATGCTTTCTACAGGGTTGGAATGCTTTCTAAACTGTTGGAATGCTTTGTACAGAGTTGGAATACCTCTATACAGAGTTAGAATGTTATGTACAGGGTTGGAATGCTTTCGACAGGGTTGGAATGCTTTCGACAGGGTTGGAATGCTTTCGACAGGGTTGGAATGCTTTCTACAGGGTTGGAATGCATTCTACAGGGTTGGAATGCTTTCTACAGGGTTGGAATGCTTTCGACAGAGTTGGAATTCCTTTGTACAGAGTTGGAATGTTTACTACAGGGTTGGAATGCTTTCTACAGGGTTGGAATGCTTTCTACAGGGTTGGAATGCTTTCGACAGTGTTGAAATGCTTTCTACAGGGTTGGAATACTTTCTACAGGGTTTGAATGCTTTCTAAACTGTTGGAATGCGTTGTACAGAGTTGGAATGCTTTGTACAGAGTTGGAATGCTTTCTACAGAGTTAGAATGCTTTCTACAGGGTTTGAATGCTTTCTACAGGGTTTGAATGCTTTCGACAGAGTTGGAATGCTTTCGACAGAGTTGGAATGCTTTCGACAGAGTTGGAATGCTTTCGACAGAGTTGGAATGCTTTCGGCAGTGTTGGAAAACCATTGTACATGGCTGGAATGCTTTCTACAGGGTTAGAATGTTTCCTACAGGTTTGGAATACTTTCTACGGGGTTGGAATGCTTTCTACAGTGTTGGAATGCTTTCTACAGTGTTGGAATGCTTTCGACAGAGTTGGAATGCTTTCGACAGTGTTGAAATGCTTTCTACAGGGTTGGAATGCTTTCTACAGGGTTGGAATGCTTTCTACAGGGTTGGAATGCTTTCTACAGGGTTGGAATACCTTTCTACAGGGTTTGAATGCTTTCGACAGAGTTGGATTGCTTTCGACAGAGGTGGAATGCTTTCGACAGAGTTGGAATGCTTTCGGCAGAGTTGGAAAACCATTGTACATGGCTGGAATGCTTTCTACAGGGTTGGAATGTTTTCTACAGGGTTGGAGTGCTTTCTACAGGGTTGGAATGCATTCTACAGGGTTGGAATGCTATCGAGAGAGTTGGAAGTGCTTTGCACAGAGTTGGAATGCTTTCTACAGGGTTGGAATGCTTTCTACAGGGTTGGAATACTTTCTACAGGGTTGGAATACTTTCGACAGAGTTGGAATACTTTCGACAGAGTTGGAATACCTTTGCACAGTGTTGGAATGCATTCGACAGAGTTGGAATGTTTTCGACAGAGTTGGAATGCCTTCGACAGAGTTGGAATGCTTTCGACAGTGTTGAAATGCTTTCTACAGGGTTGGAATACTTTCTACAGGGTTGGAATACTTTCTACAGGGTTGGAATACTTTCTACAGGGTTGGAATACTTTCTACAGGGTTGGAATACGTTCTACAGGGTTGGAATACTTTCGACAGAGTTGGAATGCTTTCGACAGAGTTGGAATGCTTTCGACAGAGTTGGAATGCTTTCGGCAGAGTTGGAAAACCATTGTACATGGCTGGAATGCTTTCTACAGGGTTAGAATGTTTTCTACAGGGTTGGTATGCTTTCGACAGAGTTGGAATGCTTTCGACAGGGTTGGAATGCTTTCGGCAGAGTTGGAAAACCATTGTAAATGGCTGGAATGCTTTCTACAGGGTTAGAATGTTTCCTACAGGGTTGGAATGCTTTCGACAGAGTTGGAATGCTCTCTACAGGGTTGGAATACTTTCTACAGGGTTGGAATGCTTTCTACAGGGTTGGAATACTTTCTACAGGGTTGGAATACTTTCGACAGAGTTGGAATACCTTTATACAGAGTTAGAATGTTATGTACAGGGTTGGAATACTTTCTACAGGGTTGGAATGCCTTCTACAGGGTTGGAATGCTTTCGACAGAGTTGGAATGCTCTCTACGGGGTTGGAATACTTTCTACAGGGTTGGAATACTTTCGACAGAGTTGGAATACCTTTGCACAGAGTTGGAATGCATTCGACAGAGTTGGAATGCTTTCTACAGAGTTGGAATGCTTTCAACAAAGTTGCAATACCTTTGTACAGGGTTGGAACAGCTTTGTACAGGGTTGGAATGCTTTCTAGAGGGTTGGAATGCTTTCGACAGAGTTGGAATACCTTTATACAGAGTTAGAATGTTATGTACAGGGTTGGAATTCTTTCTACAGAGTTGGAATACCTTTGTACAGAGTTGGAAGACCTTTGTACAGAGTTTGAATGCATTCTACAGGGTTGGAATACTTTTGTACAGAGTTGGAATACCTTTGTACAGAGTTGGAATACCTTTGTACAGAGTTGGAATACCTTTGTACAGAGTTAGAATGTTATGAACAGGGTTGGAATGCTTTCGACAGAGTTGGAAGACCTTTGTACAGAGTTTGAACGTATTCGACAGGGTTGGAATGCTTTCTAGAGGGTTGGAATGCTTTCTAGAGGGTTGGAATGCTTTCTAGAGGGTTGGAATGCTTTCTAGAGGGTTGGAATGCTTTCTAGAGGGTTGGAATGCTTTCTAGAGGGTTGGAATGCTTTCTAGAGGGTTGGAATGCTTTCTAGAGGGTTGGAATGCTTTCTAGAGGGTTGGAATGCTTTCTAGAGGGTTGGAATGCTTTCTACAGGGTTGGAATGCTTTCGACAGAGTTGGAATACCTCTGTACATGGTTGGAACAGCTTTGTACAGAGTCAGAATGTTATGTACAGGGTTGATATGCTTTCTACAGGGTTCGAATGCTTGCCAGAGGGTTGGAATGCTTTCGACAGAGTTGGAATACCTTTATACAGAGTTAGAATGTTATGTACAGGGTTGGAATTCTTTCTACAGAGAGGGAATACCTTTGTACAGAGTTGGAAGACCTCTGTACAGAGTGTGAATGCATTCTACAGGGTTGAAATGCTTTCGACAGGGTTGGAATGCTTTCGACAGGGTTGGAATGCTTTCTACAGGGTTGGAATGCTTTCTACAGGGTTGGAATGCTTTCTACAGGGTTGGAATGCTTTCTACAGGGTTGGAATGCATTCGACAGGGTTGGAATGCTTTCGACAGGGTTGGAATGCTTTCGACAGGGTTGGAATGCTTTCGACAGGGTTGGAATGCTTTCGACAGGGTTGGAATGCTTTCTACAGGGTTGGAATGCATTCGACAGTGTTGGAATGCTTTCGACAGAGTTGGAATGCTTTCGACAGAGTTGGAATGCTTTTGACAGTGTTGAAATGCTTTCTACAGCGTTGGAATACTTTCTACAGGGTTGGAATACTTTCGACAGAGTTGGAATACCTTTATACAGAGTTAGAATGTTATGTACAGGGTTGGAATACTTTCGACAGAGTTGGAATACCACTGTACATGGTTGGAACAGCTTTGTACAGAGTCAGAGTGTTATGTACAGGGTTGAAATGCTTTCGACAGGGTTGGAATGCTTTCTACAGGGTTGGAATGCTTTCTACAGGGTTGGTATGCTTTCTACAGGGTTGGAATGCTTTCTACAGGGTTGGAATGCTTTCTACAGGGTTGGAATACCTTTCTACAGGGTTTGAATGCTTTCGACAGAGTTGGATTGCTTTCGACAGAGGTGGAATGCTTTCGACAGAGTTGGAATGCTTTCGGCAGAGTTGGAAAACCATTGTACATGGCTGGAATGCTTTCTACAGGGTTGGAATGTTTTCTACAGGGTTGGAATGCTTTCTACAGGGTTGGAATGCTTTCTACAGGGTTGGAATGCATTCTACAGGGTTGGAATGCTATCGAGAGAGTTGGAAGTGCTTTGCACAGAGTTGGAATGCTTTCTACAGGGTTGGAATGCTTTCTACAGGGTTGGAATACTTTCTACAGGGTTGGAATACTTTCGACAGAGTTGGAATACCTTTGCACAGAGTTGGAATGCATTCGACAGAGTTGGAATGTTTTCGACAGAGTTGGAATGCCTTCGACAGAGTCGGAATGCTTTCGACAGTGTTGAAATGCTTTCTACAGGGTTGGAATACTTTCTACAGGGTTGGAATACTTTCTACAGGGTTGGAATACTTTCTACAGGGTTGGAATACTTTCTACAGGGTTGGAATACTTTCGACAGAGTTGGAATGCTTTCGACAGAGTTGGAATGCTTTCGACAGAGTTGGAATGCTTTCGGCAGAGTTGGAAAACCATTGTACATGGCTGGAATGCTTTCTACAGGGTTAGAATGTTTTCTACAGGGTTGGTATGCTTTCGACAGAGTTGGAATGCTTTCGACAGGGTTGGAATGCTTTCGGCAGAGTTGGAAAACCATTGTAAATGGCTGGAATGCTTTCTACAGTGTTAGAATGTTTCCTACAGGGTTGGAATGCTTTCGACAGAGTTGGAATGCTTTCGACAGAGTTGGAATGCTTTCGACAGAGTTGGAATGCTTTCGACAGAGTTGGAATGCTTTCGACAGAGTTGGAATGCTTTCGACAGAGTTGGAATGCTTTCGACAGAGTTGGAATGCTTTCGGCAGAGTTGGAAAACCATTGTACATGGCTGGAATGCTTTCTACAGGGTTAGAATGTTTCCTACAGGGTTGGAATGCTTTCTACAGGGTTGGAATGCATTCTACAGGATTGGAATGCTTTCGAGAGAGTTGGAAGTGCTTTGCACAGAGTTGGAATGCTTTCTACAGGGTTGGAATACTTTCTACAGGGTTGGAATACTTTCGACAGAGTTGGAATACCTTTATACAGAGTTAGAATGTTATGTACAGGGTTGGAATACTTTCTACAGGGTTGGAATGCTTTCTACAGGGTTGGAATACTTTCGACAGAGTTGGAATACCTTTATACAGAGTTAGAATGTTATGTACAGGGTTGGAATACTTTCTACAGGGTTGGAATGCCTTCTACAGTGTTGGAATGCTTTCGACAGAGTTGGAATGCTTTCGACAGTGTTGAAATGCTTTCTACAGGATTGGAATACTTTTTACAGGGTTGGAATACTTTCTACAGGGTTGGAATGCTTTCGACAGAGCTGGAATGCCTTCGACAGAGTTGGAATGCTTTCGACAGAGTTGGAATGCTTTCGACAGAGTTGGAATGCTTTCGACAGAGTTGGAATGCTTTCGGCAGAGTTGGAAAACCATTGTACATGGCTGGAATGCTTTCTACAGGGTTAGAATGTTTTCTACAGGGTTGGTATGCTTTCGACAGAGTTGGAATACCTTTGCACAGAGTTGGAATGCATTCGACAGAGTTGGAATGCATTCGACAGAGTTGGAATGCATTCGACAGAGTTGGAATGCATTCGACAGGGTTGGAATGCTTTCGACAGGGTTGGAATGCTTTCGACAGTGTTGAAATGCTTTCTACAGCGTTGGAATACTTTCTACAGGGTTGGAATACTTTCGACAGAGTTGGAATACCTTTATACAGAGTTAGAATGTTATGTACAGGGTTGGAATGATTTGTACAGAGTTGGAATGCTTTGTACAGAGTTGGAATGCTTTGTACAGAGTTGGAATGCTTTCTACAGAGTTAGAATGCTTTCTACAGGGTTGGAATACTTTCGACAGAGTTGGAATACCTTTGCACAGAGTTGGAATGCTTTCTACAGAGTTGGAATGCTTTCTACAGGGTTGGAATGCTTTCTACAGGGTTGGAATGCTTTCGACAGTGTTGAAATGCTTTCTACAGCGTTGGAATACTTTCTACAGGGTTGGAATACTTTCGACAGAGTTGGAATACCTTTATACAGAGTTAGAATGTTATGTACAGGGTTGGAATGATTTGTACAGAGTTGGAATGCTTTGTACAGAGTTGGAATGCTTTGTACAGAGTTGGAATGCTTTCTACAGAGTTAGAATGCTTTCTACAGGGTTGGAATACTTTCGACAGAGTTGGAATACCTTTGCACAGAGTTGGAATGCTTTCTACAGAGTTGGAATGCTTTCTACAGGGTTGGAATGCTTTCTACAGGGTTGGAATGCTTTCTACAGGGTTGGAATACCTTTGTACATGGTTGGAATGCTTTCTACAGGGTTGGAATGCTTTCTACAGGGTTGGAATGCTTTCTACAGGGTTGGAATGCTTTCTACAGGGTTGGAATGCTTTCTACAGAGTTGGAATGCTTTCTAGAGGGTTGGAATGCTTTCGACAGAGTTGGAATGCTTTCGACAGGGGTTAGGTTGGGGTTAGGTTGGGGTTAGGTTGGGGTTAGGTTGGGGTTAGGTTGGGGTTAGGTTGGGGTTAGGTTGGGGTTAGGTTGGGGTTAGGTTGGGGTTAGGTTGGGGTTAGGTTGGGGTTAGGTTGGGGTTAGGTTGGGGTTAGGTTGGGGTTAGGTTGGGGTTAGGTTGGGGTTAGGTTGGGGTTAGGTTGGGGTTAGGTTGGGGTTAGGTTGGGTTAGGTTGGGGTTAGGTTGGGGTTAGGTTGGGGTTAGGTTGGGGTTAGGTTGGGGTTAGGTTGGGGTTAGGTTGGGGTTAGGTTGGGGTTAGGTTGGGGTTAGGTTGGGGTTAGGTTGGGGTTAGGTTGGGGTTAGGTTGGGGTTAGGTTGGGGTTAGGTTGGGTTAGGTTAGGTTGGGGTTAGGTTGGGGTTAGGTTGGGGTTAGGTTGGGGTTAGGTTGGGGTTAGGTTGGGGTTAGGTTGGGGTTAGGTTGGGGTTAGGTTGGGGTTAGGTTGGGGTTAGGTTGGGGTTAGGTTGGGGTTAGGTTGGGGTTAGGTTGGGGTTAGGTTGGGGTTAGGTTGGGGTTAGGTTAGGTTGGGGTTAGGTTGGGGTTAGGTTGGGGTTAGGTTGGGGTTAGGTTGGGGTTAGGTTGGGGTTAGGTTGGGGTTAGGTTGGGGTTAGGTTGGGGTTAGGTTGGGGTTAGGTTGGGGTTAGGTTGGGGTTAGGTTGGGGTTAGGTTGGGGTTAGGTTGGGGTTAGGTTGGGGTTAGGTTGGGGTTAGGTTGGGGTTAGGTTGGGGTTAGGTTGGGGTTAGGTTGGGGTTAGGTTGGGGTTAGGTTGGGGTTAGGTTGGGGTTAGGTTGGGGTTAGGTTGGGGTTAGGTTGGGGTTAGGTTGGGGTTAGGTTGGGGTTAGGTTGGGGTTAGGTTGGGGTTAGGTTGGGGTTAGGTTGGGGTTAGGTTGGGGTTAGGTTGGGGTTAGGTTGGGGTTAGGTTGGGGTTAGGTTGGGGTTAGGTTGGGGTTAGGTTGGGGTTAGGTTGGGGTTAGGTTGGGGTTAGGTTGGGGTTAGGTTGGGGTTAGGTTGGGGTTAGGTTGGGGTTAGGTTGGGGTTAGGTTGGGGTTAGGTTGGGGTTAGGTTGGGGTTAGGTTGGGGTTAGGTTGGGGTTAGGTTGGGGTTAGGTTGGGGTTAGGTTGGGGTTAGGTTGGGGTTAGGTTGGGGTTAGGTTGGGGTTAGGTTGGGGTTAGGTTGGGGTTAGGTTGGGGTTAGGTTGGGGTTAGGTTGGGGTTAGGTTGGGGTTAGGTTGGGGTTAGGTTGGGGTTAGGTTGGGGTTAGGTTGGGGTTAGGTTGGGGTTAGGTTGGGGTTAGGTTGGGGTTAGGTTGGGGTTAGGTTGGGGTTAGGTTGGGGTTAGGTTGGGGTTAGGTTGGGGTTAGGTTGGGGTTAGGTTGGGGTTAGGTTGGGGTTAGGTTGGGGTTAGGTTGGGGTTAGGTTGGGGTTAGGTTGGGGTTAGGTTGGGGTTAGGTTGGGGTTAGGTTGGGGTTAGGTTGGGGTTAGGTTGGGGTTAGGTTGGGGTTAGGTTGGGGTTAGGTTGGGGTTAGGTTGGGGTTAGGTTGGGGTTAGGTTGGGGTTAGGTTGGGGTTAGGTTGGGGTTAGGTTGGGGTTAGGTTGGGGTTAGGTTGGGGTTAGGTTGGGGTTAGGTTGGGGTTAGGTTGGGGTTAGGTTGGGGTTAGGTTGGGGTTAGGTTGGGGTTAGGTTGGGGTTAGGTTGGGGTTAGGTTGGGGTTAGGTTGGGGTTAGGTTGGGGTTAGGTTGGGGTTAGGTTGGGGTTAGGTTGGGGTTAGGTTGGGGTTAGGTTGGGGTTAGGTTGGGGTTAGGTTGGGGTTAGGTTGGGGTTAGGTTGGGGTTAGGTTGGGGTTAGGTTGGGGTTAGGTTGGGGTTAGGTTGGGGTTAGGTTGGGGTTAGGTTGGGGTTAGGTTGGGGTTAGGTTGGGGTTAGGTTGGGGTTAGGTTGGGGTTAGGTTGGGGTTAGGTTGGGGTTAGGTTGGGGTTAGGTTGGGGTTAGGTTGGGGTTAGGTTGGGGTTAGGTTGGGGTTAGGTTGGGGTTAGGTTGGGGTTAGGTTGGGGTTAGGTTGGGGTTAGGTTGGGGTTAGGTTGGGGTTAGGTTGGGGTTAGGTTGGGGTTAGGTTGGGGTTAGGTTGGGGTTAGGTTGGGGTTAGGTTGGGGTTAGGTTGGGGTTAGGTTGGGGTTAGGTTGGGGTTAGGTTGGGGTTAGGTTGGGGTTAGGTTGGGGTTAGGTTGGGGTTAGGTTGGGGTTAGGTTGGGGTTAGGTTGGGGTTAGGTTGGGGTTAGGTTGGGGTTAGGTTGGGGTTAGGTTGGGGTTAGGTTGGGGTTAGGTTGGGGTTAGGTTGGGGTTAGGTTGGGGTTAGGTTGGGGTTAGGTTGGGGTTAGGTTGGGGTTAGGTTGGGGTTAGGTTGGGGTTAGGTTGGGGTTAGGTTGGGGTTAGGTTGGGGTTAGGTTGGGGTTAGGTTGGGGTTAGGTTGGGGTTAGGTTGGGGTTAGGTTGGGGTTAGGTTGGGGTTAGGTTGGGGTTAGGTTGGGGTTAGGTTGGGGTTAGGTTGGGGTTAGGTTGGGGTTAGGTTGGGGTTAGGTTGGGGTTAGGTTGGGGTTAGGTTGGGGTTAGGTTGGGGTTAGGTTGGGGTTAGGTTGGGGTTAGGTTGGGGTTAGGTTGGGGTTAGGTTGGGGTTAGGTTGGGGTTAGGTTGGGGTTAGGTTGGGGTTAGGTTGGGGTTAGGTTGGGGTTAGGTTGGGGTTAGGTTGGGGTTAGGTTGGGGTTAGGTTGGGGTTAGGTTGGGGTTAGGTTGGGGTTAGGTTGGGGTTAGGTTGGGGTTAGGTTGGGGTTAGGTTGGGGTTAGGTTGGGGTTAGGTTGGGGTTAGGTTGGGGTTAGGTTGGGGTTAGGTTGGGGTTAGGTTGGGGTTAGGTTGGGGTTAGGTTGGGGTTAGGTTGGGGTTAGGTTGGGGTTAGGTTGGGGTTAGGTTGGGGTTAGGTTGGGGTTAGGTTGGGGTTAGGTTGGGGTTAGGTTGGGGTTAGGTTGGGGTTAGGTTGGGGTTAGGTTGGGGTTAGGTTGGGGTTAGGTTGGGGTTAGGTTGGGGTTAGGTTGGGGTTAGGTTGGGGTTAGGTTGGGGTTAGGTTGGGGTTAGGTTGGGGTTAGGTTGGGGTTAGGTTGGGGTTAGGTTGGGGTTAGGTTGGGGTTAGGTTGGGGTTAGGTTGGGGTTAGGTTGGGGTTAGGTTGGGGTTAGGTTGGGGTTAGGTTGGGGTTAGGTTGGGGTTAGGTTGGGGTTAGGTTGGGGTTAGGTTGGGGTTAGGTTGGGGTTAGGTTGGGGTTAGGTTGGGGTTAGGTTGGGGTTAGGTTGGGGTTAGGTTGGGGTTAGGTTGGGGTTAGGTTGGGGTTAGGTTGGGGTTAGGTTGGGGTTAGGTTGGGGTTAGGTTGGGGTTAGGTTGGGGTTAGGTTGGGGTTAGGTTGGGGTTAGGTTGGGGTTAGGTTGGGGTTAGGTTGGGGTTAGGTTGGGGTTAGGTTGGGGTTAGGTTGGGGTTAGGTTGGGGTTAGGTTGGGGTTAGGTTGGGGTTAGGTTGGGGTTAGGTTGGGGTTAGGTTGGGGTTAGGTTGGGGTTAGGTTGGGGTTAGGTTGGGGTTAGGTTGGGGTTAGGTTGGGGTTAGGTTGGGGTTAGGTTGGGGTTAGGTTGGGGTTAGGTTGGGGTTAGGTTGGGGTTAGGTTGGGGTTAGGTTGGGGTTAGGTTGGGGTTAGGTTGGGGTTAGGTTGGGGTTAGGTTGGGGTTAGGTTGGGGTTAGGTTGGGGTTAGGTTGGGGTTAGGTTGGGGTTAGGTTGGGGTTAGGTTGGGGTTAGGTTGGGGTTAGGTTGGGGTTAGGTTGGGGTTAGGTTGGGGTTAGGTTGGGGTTAGGTTGGGGTTAGGTTGGGGTTAGGTTGGGGTTAGGTTGGGGTTAGGTTGGGGTTAGGTTGGGGTTAGGTTGGGGTTAGGTTGGGGTTAGGTTGGGGTTAGGTTGGGGTTAGGTTGGGGTTAGGTTGGGGTTAGGTTGGGGTTAGGTTGGGGTTAGGTTGGGGTTAGGTTGGGGTTAGGTTGGGGTTAGGTTGGGGTTAGGTTGGGGTTAGGTTGGGGTTAGGTTGGGGTTAGGTTGGGGTTAGGTTGGGGTTAGGTTGGGGTTAGGTTGGGGTTAGGTTGGGGTTAGGTTGGGGTTAGGTTGGGGTTAGGTTGGGGTTAGGTTGGGGTTAGGTTGGGGTTAGGTTGGGGTTAGGTTGGGGTTAGGTTGGGGTTAGGTTGGGGTTAGGTTGGGGTTAGGTTGGGGTTAGGTTGGGGTTAGGTTGGGGTTAGGTTGGGGTTAGGTTGGGGGTTAGGTTGGGGTTAGGTTGGGGTTAGGTTGGGGTTAGGTTGGGGTTAGGTGGGGGTTAGGTTGGGGTTAGGTTGGGGTTAGGTTGGGGTTAGGTTGGGGTTAGGTTGGGGTTAGGTTGGGGTTAGGTTGGGGTTAGGTTGGGGTTAGGTTGGGGTTAGGTTGGGGTTAGGTTGGGGTAGGTTGGGGTAGGTTGGGGGTTAGGTTGGGGTTAGGTTGGGGTTAGGTTGGGGTTAGGTGGGGGTTAGGTTGGGGTTAGGTTGGGGTTAGGTTGGGGGTAGGTTGGGGTTAGGTTGGGGTTAGGTTGGGGTTAGGTTGGGGTTAGGTTGGGGTTAGGTTGGGGTTAGGTTGGGGTTAGGTTGGGGTTAGGTTGGGGTTAGGTTGGGGTTAGGTTGGGGTTAGGTTGGGGTTAGGTTGGGGGTTAGGTTGGGGTTAGGTTGGGGTTAGGTTGGGGTTAGGTTGGGGTTAGGTTGGGGTTAGGTGGGGGTTAGGTTGGGGTTAGGTTGGGGTTAGGTTGGGGTTAGGTTGGGGTTAGGTTGGGGTTAGGTTGGGGTTAGGTTGGGGTTAGGTTGGGGTTAGGTTGGGGTTAGGTTGGGGTTAGGTTGGGGTTAGGTTGGGGTTAGGTTGGGGTTAGGTTGGGGTTAGGTTGGGGTTAGGTTGGGGTTAGGTGGGGTTAGGTTGGGGTTAGGTTGGGGTTAGGTTGGGGTTAGGTTGGGGTTAGGTTGGGGTTAGGTTGGGGTTAGGTTGGGGTTAGGTTGGGGTTAGGTTGGGGTTAGGTTGGGGTTAGGTTGGGGTTAGGTTGGGGTTAGGTGGGGTTAGGTTGGGGTTAGGTTGGGGTTAGGTTGGGGTTAGGTTGGGGTTAGGTGGGGGTTAGGTTGGGGTTAGGTTGGGGTTAGGTTGGGGTTAGGTTGGGGTTAGGTTGGGGTTAGGTTGGGGTTAGGTTGGGGTTAGGTTGGGGTTAGGTTGGGGTTAGGTTGGGGTTAGGTTGGGGTGGGGTTAGGTTGGGGTTAGGTTGGGGTTAGGTTGGGGTTAGGTTGGGGTTAGGTTGGGGTTAGGTTGGGGTTAGGTTGGGGTTAGGTTGGGGTTAGGTTGGGGTTAGGTTGGGGTTAGGTTGGGGTTAGGTTGGGGTTAGGTTGGGGTTAGGTTGGGGTTAGGTTGGGGTTAGGTTGGGGTTAGGTTGGGGTTAGGTTGGGGTTAGGTTGGGGTTAGGTTGGGGTTAGGTTGGGGGTTAGGTTGGGGTTAGGTTGGGGTTAGGTTGGGGTTAGGTTGGGGTTAGGTTGGGGTTAGGTTGGGGTTAGGGTTGGGGGTTAGGTTGGGGTTAGGTTGGGGTTAGGTTGGGGTTAGGTTGGGGTTAGGTTGGGGTTAGGTTGGGGTTAGGTTGGGGTTAGGTTGGGGGTTAGGTTGGGGTTAGGTTGGGGTTAGGTTGGGGTTAGGTTGGGGTTAGGTTGGGGTTAGGTTGGGGTTAGGTTGGGGTTAGGTTGGGGTTAGGTTGGGGGTTAGGTTGGGGTTAGGTTGGGGTTAGGTTGGGGTTAGGTTGGGGTTAGGTTGGGGTTAGGTTGGGGTTAGGTTGGGGTTAGGTTGGGGTTAGGTTGGGGTTAGGTTGGGGTTAGGTTGGGGTTAGGTTGGGGTTAGGTTGGGGTTAGGTTGGGGTTAGGTTGGGGTTAGGTTGGGGTTAGGTTGGGGTTAGGTTGGGGTTAGGTTGGGGTTAGGTTGGGGTTAGGTTGGGGTTAGGTTGGGGTTAGGTTGGGGTTAGGTTGGGGTTAGGTTGGGGTTAGGTTGGGGTTAGGTTGGGGTTAGGTTGGGGTTAGGTTGGGGTTAGGTTGGGGTTAGGTTGGGGTTAGGTGGGGTTAGGTTGGGGTTAGGTTGGGGTTAGGTTGGGGGTTAGGTTGGGGTAGGTTGGGGTTAGGTTGGGGTTAGGTTGGGGTTAGGTTGGGGTTAGGTTGGGGGTTAGGTTGGGGTTAGGTTGGGGTTAGGTTGGGGTTAGGTTGGGGTTAGGTTGGGGTTAGGTTGGGGTTAGGTTGGGGTTAGGTTGGGGGTTAGGTTGGGGTTAGGTTGGGGTTAGGTTGGGGTTAGGTTGGGGTTAGGTTGGGGTTTGGTTGGGGTTAGGTTGGGGTTAGGTTGGGGTTAGGTTGGGGTTAGGTTGGGGTTAGGTTGGGTTAGGTTGGGGTTTGGTTGGGGGGGTTAGGTTGGGGTTAGGTTGGGGTTAGGTTGGGGGTTAGGTTGGGGTTAGGTTGGGGTTAGGTTGGGGTTAGGTTGGGGTTAGGTTGGGGTTAGGTTGGGGTTAGGTTGGGGTTAGGTTGGGGTTAGGTTGGGGTTAGGTTGGGGTTAGGTTGGGGTTAGGTTGGGGTTAGGTTGGGGTTAGGTTGGGGTTAGGTTGGGGTTAGGTTGGGGTTAGGTTGGGGTTAGGTTGGGGTTAGGTTGGGGTTAGGTTGGGGTTAGGTTGGGGTTAGGTTGGGGTTAGGTTGGGGTTAGGTTGGGGTTAGGTTGGGGTTAGGTTGGGGTTAGGTTGGGGTTAGGTTGGGGTTAGGTTGGGGTTAGGTTGGGGTTAGGTTGGGGTTAGGTTGGGGTTAGGTTGGGGTTAGGTTGGGGTTAGGTTGGGGTTAGGTTGGGGTTAGGTTGGGGTTAGGTTGGGGTTAGGTTGGGGTTAGGTTGGGGTTAGGTTGGGGTTAGGTTGGGGTTAGGTTGGGGTTAGGTTGGGGTTAGGTTGGGGTTAGGTTGGGGTTAGGTTGGGGTTAGGTTGGGGTTAGGTTGGGGTTAGGTTGGGTTAGGTTGGGGTTAGGTTGGGGTTAGGTTGGGGTTAGGTTGGGGTTAGGTTGGGGTTAGGTTGGGGTTAGGTTGGGGTTAGGTTGGGGTTAGGTTGGGGGTTAGGTTGGGGTTAGGTTGGGGTTAGGTTGGGGTTAGGTTGGGGTTAGGTTGGGGTTAGGTTGGGGTTAGGTTGGGGTTAGGTTGGGGTTAGGTTGGGGTTAGGTTGGGGTTAGGTTGGGGTTAGGTTGGGGTTAGGTTGGGGTTAGGTTGGGGTTAGGTTGGGGTTAGGTTGGGGTTAGGTGGGGGTTAGGTTGGGGTTAGGTTGGGGTTAGGTTGGGGTTAGGTTGGGGTTAGGTTGGGGTTAGGTTGGGGTTAGGTTGGGGTTAGGTTGGGGTTAGGTTGGGGGTTAGGTTGGGGTTAGGTTGGGGTTAGGTTGGGGTTGGTTGGGGGTTAGGTTGGGGTTAGGTTGGGGTTAGGTTGGGGTTAGGTTGGGGTTAGGTTGGGGTTAGGTTGGGGTTAGGTTGGGGTTAGGTTGGGGTTAGGTTGGGGTTAGGTTGGGGTTAGGTTGGGGTTAGGTTGGGGTTAGGTTGGGGTTAGGTTGGGTTAGGTTGGGGTTAGGTTGGGGTTAGGTTGGGGTTAGGTTGGGGTTAGGTTGGGGTTAGGTTGGGGTTAGGTTGGGTTAGGTTGGGGTTAGGTTGGGGTTAGGTTGGGGTTAGGTTGGGGTTAGGTTGGGGTTAGGTTGGGGTTAGGTTGGGGTTAGGTTGGGGTTAGGTTGGGGTTAGGTTGGGGTTAGGTTGGGGTTAGGTTGGGGTTAGGTTGGGGTTAGGTTGGGGTTAGGTTGGGGTTAGGTTGGGGTTAGGTTGGGGTTAGGTTGGGGTTAGGTTGGGGTTAGGTTGGGGTTAGGTTGGGGTTGGGTTAGGTTGGGTTAGGTTGGGGTTAGGTTGGGGTTAGGTTGGGGTTAGGTTGGGGTTAGGTTGGGGTTAGGTTGGGGTTAGGTTGGGGTTAGGTTGGGGTTTGGTTGGGGTTAGGTTGGGGTTAGGTTGGGGTTAGGTTGGGGTTAGGTTGGGGTTAGGTTGGGGTTAGGTTGGGGTTAGGTTGGGGTTAGGTTGGGGTTAGGTTGGGGTTAGGTTGGGGTTAGGTTGGGGTTAGGTTGGGGTTAGGTTGGGGTTAGGTTGGGGTTAGGTTGGGGTTAGGTTGGGGTTAGGTTGGGGTTAGGTTGGGGTTAGGTTGGGGTTAGGTTGGGGTTAGGTTGGGGTTAGGTTGGGGTTAGGTTGGGGTTAGGTTGGGGTTAGGTTGGGGTTAGGTTGGGGTTAGGTTGGGGTTAGGTTGGGGTTAGGTTGGGGTTAGGTTGGGGTTAGGTTGGGGTTAGGTTGGGGTTAGGTTGGGGTTAGGTTGGGGTTAGGTTGGGGTTAGGTTGGGGTTAGGTTGGGGTTAGGTTGGGGTTAGGTTGGGGTTAGGTTGGGGTTAGGTTGGGGTTAGGTTGGGGTTAGGTTGGGGTTAGGTTGGGGTTAGGTTGGGGTTAGGTTGGGGTTAGGTTGGGGTTAGGTTGGGGTTAGGTTGGGGTTAGGTTGGGGTTAGGTTGGGGTTAGGTTGGGGTTAGGTTGGGGTTAGGTTGGGGTTAGGTTGGGGTTAGGTTGGGGTTAGGTTGGGGTTAGGTTGGGGTTAGGTTGGGGTTAGGTTGGGGTTAGGTTGGGGTTAGGTTGGGGTTAGGTTGGGGTTAGGTTGGGGTTAGGTTGGGGTTAGGTTGGGGTTAGGTTGGGGTTAGGTTGGGGTTAGGTTGGGGTTAGGTTGGGGTTAGGTTGGGGTTAGGTTGGGGTTAGGTTGGGGTTAGGTTGGGGTTAGGTTGGGGTTAGGTTGGGGTTAGGTTGGGGTTAGGTTGGGGTTAGGTTGGGGTTAGGTTGGGGTTAGGTTGGGGTTAGGTTGGGGTTAGGTTGGGGTTAGGTTGGGGTTAGGTTGGGGTTAGGTTGGGGTTAGGTTGGGGTTAGGTTGGGGTTAGGTTGGGGTTAGGTTGGGGTTAGGTTGGGGTTAGGTTGGGGTTAGGTTGGGGTTAGGTTGGGGTTAGGTTGGGGTTAGGTTGGGGTTAGGTTGGGGTTAGGTTGGGGTTAGGTTGGGGTTAGGTTGGGGTTAGGTTGGGGTTAGGTTGGGGTTAGGTTGGGGTTAGGTTGGGGTTAGGTTGGGGTTAGGTTGGGGTTAGGTTGGGGTTAGGTTGGGGTTAGGTTGGGGTTAGGTTGGGGTTAGGTTGGGGTTAGGTTGGGGTTAGGTTGGGGTTAGGTTGGGGTTAGGTTGGGGTTAGGTTGGGGTTAGGTTGGGGTTAGGTTGGGGTTAGGTTGGGGTTAGGTTGGGGTTAGGTTGGGGTTAGGTTGGGGTTAGGTTGGGGTTAGGTTGGGGTTAGGTTGGGGTTAGGTTGGGGTTAGGTTGGGGTTAGGTTGGGGTTAGGTTGGGGTTAGGTTGGGGTTAGGTTGGGGTTAGGTTGGGGTTAGGTTGGGGTTAGGTTGGGGTTAGGTTGGGGTTAGGTTGGGGTTAGGTTGGGGTTAGGTTGGGGTTAGGTTGGGGTTAGGTTGGGGTTAGGTTGGGGTTAGGTTGGGGTTAGGTTGGGGTTAGGTTGGGGTTAGGTTGGGGTTAGGTTGGGGTTAGGTTGGGGTTAGGTTGGGGTTAGGTTGGGGTTAGGTTGGGGTTAGGTTGGGGTTAGGTTGGGGTTAGGTTGGGGTTAGGTTGGGGTTAGGTTGGGGTTAGGTTGGGGTTAGGTTGGGGTTAGGTTGGGGTTAGGTTGGGGTTAGGTTGGGGTTAGGTTGGGGTTGGTTGGTTGGGGTTAGGTTGGGGTTAGGTTGGGGTTAGGTTGGGGTTAGGTTGGGGTTAGGTTGGGGTTAGGTTGGGGTTAGGTTGGGGTTAGGTTGGGGTTAGGTTGGGGTTAGGTTGGGGTTAGGTTGGGGTTAGGTTGGGGTTAGGTTGGGGTTAGGTTGGGGTTAGGTTGGGGTTAGGTTGGGGTTAGGTTGGGGTTAGGTTGGGGTTAGGTTGGGGTTAGGTTGGGGTTAGGTTGGGGTTAGGTTGGGGTTAGGTTGGGGTTAGGTTGGGGTTAGGTTGGGGTTAGGTTGGGGTTAGGTTGGGGTTAGGTTGGGGTTAGGTTGGGGTTAGGTTGGGGTTAGGTTGGGGTTAGGTTGGGGTTAGGTTGGGGTTAGGTTGGGGTTAGGTTGGGGTTAGGTTGGGGTTAGGTTGGGGTTAGGTTGGGGTTAGGTTGGGGTTAGGTTGGGGTTAGGTTGGGGTTAGGTTGGGGTTAGGTTGGGGTTAGGTTGGGGTTAGGTTGGGGTTAGGTTGGGGTTAGGTTGGGGTTAGGTTGGGGTTAGGTTGGGGTTAGGTTGGGGTTAGGTTGGGGTTAGGTTGGGGTTAGGTTGGGGTTAGGTTGGGGTTAGGTTGGGGTTAGGTTGGGGTTAGGTTGGGGTTAGGTTGGGGTTAGGTTGGGGTTAGGTTGGGGTTAGGTTGGGGTTAGGTTGGGGTTAGGTTGGGGTTAGGTTGGGGTTAGGTTGGGGTTAGGTTGGGGTTAGGTTGGGGTTAGGTTGGGGTTAGGTTGGGGTTAGGTTGGGGTTAGGTTGGGGTTAGGTTGGGGTTAGGTTGGGGTTAGGTTGGGGTTAGGTTGGGGTTAGGTTGGGGTTAGGTTGGGGTTAGGTTGGGGTTAGGTTGGGGTTAGGTTGGGGTTAGGTTGGGGTTAGGTTGGGGTTAGGTTGGGGTTAGGTTGGGGTTAGGTTGGGGTTAGGTTGGGGTTAGGTTGGGGTTAGGTTGGGGTTAGGTTGGGGTTAGGTTGGGGTTAGGTTGGGGTTAGGTTGGGGTTAGGTTGGGGTTAGGTTGGGGTTAGGTTGGGGTTAGGTTGGGGTTAGGTTGGGGTTAGGTTGGGGTTAGGTTGGGGTTAGGTTGGGGTTAGGTTGGGGTTAGGTTGGGGTTAGGTTGGGGTTAGGTTGGGGTTAGGTTGGGGTTAGGTTGGGGTTAGGTTGGGGTTAGGTTGGGGTTAGGTTGGGGTTAGGTTGGGGTTAGGTTGGGGTTAGGTTGGGGTTAGGTTGGGGTTAGGTTGGGGTTAGGTTGGGGTTAGGTTGGGGTTAGGTTGGGGTTAGGTTGGGGTTAGGTTGGGGTTAGGTTGGGGTTAGGTTGGGGTTAGGTTGGGGTTAGGTTGGGGTTAGGTTGGGGTTAGGTTGGGGTTAGGTTGGGGTTAGGTTGGGGTTAGGTTGGGGTTAGGTTGGGGTTAGGTTGGGGTTAGGTTGGGGTTAGGTTGGGGTTAGGTTGGGGTTAGGTTGGGGTTAGGTTGGGGTTAGGTTGGGGTTAGGTTGGGGTTAGGTTGGGGTTAGGTTGGGGTTAGGTTGGGGTTAGGTTGGGGTTAGGTTGGGGTTAGGTTGGGGTTAGGTTGGGGTTAGGTTGGGGTTAGGTTGGGGTTAGGTTGGGGTTAGGTTGGGGTTAGGTTGGGGTTAGGTTGGGGTTAGGTTGGGGTTAGGTTGGGGTTAGGTTGGGGTTAGGTTGGGGTTAGGTTGGGGTTAGGTTGGGGTTAGGTTGGGGTTAGGTTGGGGTTAGGTTGGGGTTAGGTTGGGGTTAGGTTGGGGTTAGGTTGGGGTTAGGTTGGGGTTAGGTTGGGGTTAGGTTGGGGTTAGGTTGGGGTTAGGTTGGGGTTAGGTTGGGGTTAGGTTGGGGTTAGGTTGGGGTTAGGTTGGGGTTAGGTTGGGGTTAGGTTGGGGTTAGGTTGGGGTTAGGTTGGGGTTAGGTTGGGGTTAGGTTGGGGTTAGGTTGGGGTTAGGTTGGGGTTAGGTTGGGGTTAGGTTGGGGTTAGGTTGGGGTTAGGTTGGGGTTAGGTTGGGGTTAGGTTGGGGTTAGGTTGGGGTTAGGTTGGGGTTAGGTTGGGGTTAGGTTGGGGTTAGGTTGGGGTTAGGTTGGGGTTAGGTTGGGGTTAGGTTGGGGTTAGGTTGGGGTTAGGTTGGGGTTAGGTTGGGGTTAGGTTGGGGTTAGGTTGGGGTTAGGTTGGGGTTAGGTTGGGGTTAGGTTGGGGTTAGGTTGGGGTTAGGTTGGGGTTAGGTTGGGGTTAGGTTGGGGTTAGGTTGGGGTTAGGTTGGGGTTAGGTTGGGGTTAGGTTGGGGTTAGGTTGGGGTTAGGTTGGGGTTAGGTTGGGGTTAGGTTGGGGTTAGGTTGGGGTTAGGTTGGGGTTAGGTTGGGGTTAGGTTGGGGTTAGGTTGGGGTTAGGTTGGGGTTAGGTTGGGGTTAGGTTGGGGTTAGGTTGGGGTTAGGTTGGGGTTAGGTTGGGGTTAGGTTGGGGTTAGGTTGGGGTTAGGTTGGGGTTAGGTTGGGGTTAGGTTGGGGTTAGGTTGGGGTTAGGTTGGGGTTAGGTTGGGGTTAGGTTGGGGTTAGGTTGGGGTTAGGTTGGGGTTAGGTTGGGGTTAGGTTGGGGTTAGGTTGGGGTTAGGTTGGGGTTAGGTTGGGGTTAGGTTGGGGTTAGGTTGGGGTTAGGTTGGGGTTAGGTTGGGGTTAGGTTGGGGTTAGGTTGGGGTTAGGTTGGGGTTAGGTTGGGGTTAGGTTGGGGTTAGGTTGGGGTTAGGTTGGGGTTAGGTTGGGGTTAGGTTGGGGTTAGGTTGGGGTTAGGTTGGGGTTAGGTTGGGGTTAGGTTGGGGTTAGGTTGGGGTTAGGTTGGGGTTAGGTTGGGGTTAGGTTGGGGTTAGGTTGGGGTTAGGTTGGGGTTAGGTTGGGGTTAGGTTGGGGTTAGGTTGGGGTTAGGTTGGGGTTAGGTTGGGGTTAGGTTGGGGTTAGGTTGGGGTTAGGTTGGGGTTAGGTTGGGGTTAGGTTGGGGTTAGGTTGGGGTTAGGTTGGGGTTAGGTTGGGGTTAGGTTGGGGTTAGGTTGGGGTTAGGTTGGGGTTAGGTTGGGGTTAGGTTGGGGTTAGGTTGGGGTTAGGTTGGGGTTAGGTTGGGGTTAGGTTGGGGTTAGGTTGGGGTTAGGTTGGGGTTAGGTTGGGGTTAGGTTGGGGTTAGGTTGGGGTTAGGTTGGGGTTAGGTTGGGGTTAGGTTGGGGTTAGGTTGGGGTTAGGTTGGGGTTAGGTTGGGGTTAGGTTGGGGTTAGGTTGGGGTTAGGTTGGGGTTAGGTTGGGGTTAGGTTGGGGTTAGGTTGGGGTTAGGTTGGGGTTAGGTTGGGGTTAGGTTGGGGTTAGGTTGGGGTTAGGTTGGGGTTAGGTTGGGGTTAGGTTGGGGTTAGGTTGGGGTTAGGTTGGGGTTAGGTTGGGGTTAGGTTGGGGTTAGGTTGGGGTTAGGTTGGGGTTAGGTTGGGGTTAGGTTGGGGTTAGGTTGGGGTTAGGTTGGGGTTAGGTTGGGGTTAGGTTGGGGTTAGGTTGGGGTTAGGTTGGGGTTAGGTTGGGGTTAGGTTGGGGTTAGGTTGGGGTTAGGTTGGGGTTAGGTTGGGGTTAGGTTGGGGTTAGGTTGGGGTTAGGTTGGGGTTAGGTTGGGGTTAGGTTGGGGTTAGGTTGGGGTTAGGTTGGGGTTAGGTTGGGGTTAGGTTGGGGTTAGGTTGGGGTTAGGTTGGGGTTAGGTTGGGGTTAGGTTGGGGTTAGGTTGGGGTTAGGTTGGGGTTAGGTTGGGGTTAGGTTGGGGTTAGGTTGGGGTTAGGTTGGGGTTAGGTTGGGGTTAGGTTGGGGTTAGGTTGGGGTTAGGTTGGGGTTAGGTTGGGGTTAGGTTGGGGTTAGGTTGGGGTTAGGTTGGGGTTAGGTTGGGGTTAGGTTGGGGTTAGGTTGGGGTTAGGTTGGGGTTAGGTTGGGGTTAGGTTGGGGTTAGGTTGGGGTTAGGTTGGGGTTAGGTTGGGGTTAGGTTGGGGTTAGGTTGGGGTTAGGTTGGGGTTAGGTTGGGGTTAGGTTGGGGTTAGGTTGGGGTTAGGTTGGGGTTAGGTTGGGGTTAGGTTGGGGTTAGGTTGGGGTTAGGTTGGGGTTAGGTTGGGGTTAGGTTGGGGTTAGGTTGGGGTTAGGTTGGGGTTAGGTTGGGGTTAGGTTGGGGTTAGGTTGGGGTTAGGTTGGGGTTAGGTTGGGGTTAGGTTGGGGTTAGGTTGGGGTTAGGTTGGGGTTAGGTTGGGGTTAGGTTGGGGTTAGGTTGGGGTTAGGTTGGGGTTAGGTTGGGGTTAGGTTGGGGTTAGGTTGGGGTTAGGTTGGGGTTAGGTTGGGGTTAGGTTGGGGTTAGGTTGGGGTTAGGTTGGGGTTAGGTTGGGGTTAGGTTGGGGTTAGGTTGGGGTTAGGTTGGGGTTAGGTTGGGGTTAGGTTGGGGTTAGGTTGGGGTTAG